>NC_092116.1:17126796-17347317 GCF_045679555.1 Salvelinus alpinus
GCCTGGAGACAGACAGACAGACAGACAGTCGGACGGCCTGGAGACAGACAGACAGACAGACAGTCGGACGGCCTGGAGACAGACAGACAGTCAGGACGGCCTGGAGACAGACAGACAGTCTGACGGCCTGGAGACAGACAGACAGACAGTCTGATGGCCTGGAGACAGACAGACAGACAGTCTGATGGCCTGGAGACAGACAGACAGTCTGATCGGACGGCCTGGAGACAGACAGACAGTCTGACGGCCTGGAGATAGACAGACAGTCTGACGGCCTGGAGATAGACAGACAGACAGTCTGATGATTGCAGGACATGTTTCAAGGGAGTGTTACAAAAACTGCAATTTAGCCCCAATAATAATATAATGTCATAGCCATTCTAAGGATTTCCACTCCCTATTTAATCTTACTGTGTTTGAACCAGGTCTCCTGTATGTGACGAGACTGTGTTAGCCCACTTAGCTGAAGCCCATAGGGATGAGTTCAGGAAGCTAACATGGTTTCAAGTCTCCAGCAGGATTACCCATCAAAAGAGTTACATTTAACACCCCTTTGACCTCCTACTCAGAGGTCACAGAATCAGTATAACTTACTGGGTTTGAAATTGGGCCTACTGCACACTTTCTGAAGCAAGCAGAATGATCTGTGCAGTAGTGGTTCTAGCTTGTATGGCTCCCTGGGCGAATGCGCCCTTCAGGTCAACCTACCCCCGCCCCCCTCCCCATCTCGTACTTCTGAGTGGGATACGTTCCCAGGCAGTAGCCTGCCTAGCTCACAAACTAGAATCAGGGCGCACACTCCGACAAGGTTAATTGACCCACAGTCCCACACAGTGACATGATATCATTGACTTGACGTCCAAATTATCGATAGAAAACCGGTTGCGCAAATGTCACCATTCAAAAAATATATATATTTTGTGCGGGCTGCCCATGTTGCCTATACCTAAATCCGCCCCTGGATCTGTGCACCCCATTTAGAGAGTGCAACAGAGGTGGTTTGGTGATCCATGCATGTGATGAGCCTGAGAACTGATGACTATTAGTTTGACTGTTGGGGTTCTAACCCAGGTTTCCTGTTCACCAGACGTTTCAGGTCTCAGACAAATTACTCATCACCGAGCGTGGCCACCGAACCACTTGTGTTACACTTCAACCCCTTTGACCTCCTCCTTGAAGAGACACAACCAAGTCACAGGACCAATGCCTAGGCTTTAGCTCAGCAGGCTAAAACAGTCTAAACCCAGTCAGTCACGTTACCCTTACAATGACTAACCTTGCCGGAGACTTGAAACTAACATGTCTAACACGTCAAACTAACACGTCTTCAGGATCATAAGCATGGGTCACCTAACCACGCTATTTGATGAGTAACCTTGCAGGATCTTGAAGAGTTTAATAGCACGATGGGTTGGAATGCTTCAGGAGGGCTGTCACGTGTGTTTTCAAGGCAGAAGTCCTGAGTTTGAGCCTCAGTATGAGCTGAATCAAGGAGAAGCGGTACTCGCTAAGCAAGCAGTGTGTCATCCATTACATCCATTTCCTGAACTTATCTCTATAGGCTTCAGCTAAGTGGGCTAATATACTTGTGACATACAGGAGACCTGGTTCCAACCCAGTCAGTCACAAGATTAAATAGGGAGTGGAAAGGTTATCCTTAGAAGGGAGCCAAATTGTGTTTTTGTGACACTGGTCATTTAACTACATGTTGCAGTAGCTTGGTGGTAGTTTAACTAAATTCAAATCAAGGTAGTGTTTTCAGTAGTTAATTACTTTTTTGCCATGTAGTGGTGTCGCTGACTACTGGAACTACACACTACTATTTTTGCTCAAATTAAATATCGGTGAAATAGGTAATAATTTCCTTTCTTTTTCGGCAAGAGACCTGCCTAATTCTCACTTGTTTGTAAACAGACAATTAATACAATATCTGACATATTGAAACTGAATATTTAAATATTGAATTAGATTTTTAAACTGAAGGTAATATTTATTCAATTCAGTTCCAAATGAAGAAAAACAAGTAAAAAATGATGTGATTCAGTTTGTGCATTAAAATTCAAAGTAATTCAATATCCTAATAAAATTCAAAATTATGGAATTCAAATACAATATCTGTTGGCACTGAAATCGCTCCGAACTAAGGGTTGGTTTGAAGAGGGACATTGACATAACCATACTACTGATCCTGCTCCTCACAGACGGTGTTTAGTGCTAAACAGTACGCGGATGAGCTGAAGCTCCCCTTTCCCCCGGTGAAGGAGAGTGTGAGGAAGGAGAAAGACCATCCTCAGGACTGCTACGTTTTCCAGGGGCGACGCCCTGAAGAGCCCACCGTCATGCACATGCCCCTGTTCAACCTGCAGAACTGCCCAGGTCAGTTGTAGACACTCACTACTAGGATGACTATCTGCGTCTGACTTTTATCCTTGTCTCTCTGATTATGCCCTATTCTGACTTCTCTCTTATTTTCTGTCTCTTATTTTCTCTGTGTCATGTCTTGCTATTTTTCTTGTTTATCTGCATTAACTGTCTGCTTTTTATGTCACTAGAAGTATTGCATCAACTATGTTTTTTCTCATTTATCATGGTCTTTGCTTAGTCTCTGTCTCAGTCTCTAAGTTGTTCTAAATATTCAAAGTCTCTGTGTTCTATATGTTCAAAGTTGTGTTGTAAGGTTCTGTGTTCTCTTCCTAGACGAGGAGGAGATTAAGAAGGAGAGGGAGAAGTACACAACGTTCCAGCAGCCCTACGGTGTGCCTGAGATCGACCACCTCCTGAAGAAGGCCAAGGACAACTTGAAGAACAACAGAGACAGGATCCTGGGACAGATCATTATGGCTGTCCAACGCAGAAAGAATCGCAAGTCAGTGGCTCAACGGTCTGTATCTATATCAGTCATGGACCATTTTAGTGTGTGTGTTGACTGCATTCTTCTGAATGTGATGGCTTTTAAAAAACATGCCGTTTCTGACAGATATGGAGGGTAACATTCTCTTGAGACATTTGTTGTTTATCAATAGATTTATATTGATCAATCAATTGATTCAAACAGCATTTCGGAGGGTCAGCCTGTGCTTCGGTCCATGATGGCCAAAAGTTCACTGAAGCGTTCAATGTACAGCATGGACGAGGAAAATTCCCCCATTGCACCAAAGAGACCCCACCAATCAGAGCAGGGAAACCTGGGGTGAGTTTTTATTTTCCTTAACTGTATATTCCTGTGAAGGAATAGATACTTTTATAGTACTCAATAATACAGTGGCAAGAAAAAGTATGTGAACCCTTTGGAATTACATGGATTTCTACATAAATTGGTCATCAAATTTGATCTGATCTTCATATAAATCACAACGGTAGACAAACATATTGTGCTTAAACTAATAACACACAAATTATTGCATTTGTCTTGTCTACATTGAATACATCATTTAAACATTCACAGTGTAGATTGGAAAAAGTATGTGAACCCCTAGGCTAATGACTTCTCCAAAAGCTAATTGGAGTCAGGGGTCATCTAACCTGGAGCCCAATCAATGAGACGAGATTGGAGACGTTGGTTAGAGCTGCCTTGCCTTATAAAAAAACACTCACAAAATGTGAGTATGCTATTCACAAGAAGCTTTGCCTGATGTGAAACATGACTCATAAGACCTAAGATTAAGAATTGTTGACTTGCATAAAGCTGGAAAGGGTTACAAAAGTATCTCTCAAAGCCTTGATGTTCATCAGTCCACGGGAAGACAAATTGTCTAAATGGAAAAAGTTCAGCACTGTTGCTACTCTCCCTAGGCGTGGCCGTCCTGCAAAGATGACTGCAAGAGCACAGCGCAGAATGCTCAATGTGTTTAAGAAGAATCTTGGAGTGTTAGCTAAAGACTTAAAGAAATCTCTGTAAAATGCTAACATCTCTGTTGACGAGTCTACGATATGTAAAACACTAAACAAGAATGGTGTTCATGGGAGGACACCACGGAAGAAGCCACTGCTGTCCAAAAAACCCATTGCTGCACGTATGAAGTTTGCAAAAGTGCACCTGGATGTTCCACAGCACTACTGGCAAAATATTCTGTGGACAGATGAATCTACAGATGAGTTGTTTAGAAGGAACACACAACACTATGTGTGGAGAAAAAAAGCCACAGCATGCCAACATCAAAACTTCATCCCAACTGTAAAGTATGGTGGAGGGAGCATCATGGTTTGGGGCTGCTATGCTGCCTCATGGCCTGGACAGCTTGCTATCATCGACGGAAAAATTAATTCCCAAGTTTATCAAGACATTTTGCAGGAGAATGTTAGGCTATCTGTCCACCAATTGAAGCTCAACAGAAGTTGGGTGAGGCAACAGGACAATGACCCAAAACACAGAAGTAAATCAACAACAGAATGGCTTCAACAGAAGAAAATACACCTTCTGGAGTGGCCCAGTCAGAGTCCTGACCTCAACCCGATTGAGATGCTGTGGCATGACCTCAAGAGAGCAGTTCACACCAGACATCCCAAAAAATATTGCTGAACTGAAACAGTTTTGTAAAGAGCATTGGTCCAAAATTCCTCCTGACCGTTGTGCAGGTCTGGTCTGCAACTACAGAAAAAGTTTAGTTGAGGTTATTGCTGCCAAAGGAGGGTCAACCAGCTATTAAATCCAAGGGTTCACATACTTTTTCCACCCTGTACTGTGAATGTTTACACAGTGTGTTCAATAAAGACATGAAAACATATAATTGTTTGTGTGTTATTAGTGTAAGCAGACTGTGTTTAGATGAAGACCAGATCAAATTTAAGACCAATTTATGCAGAAATCCAAGTATTTCCAAAGGGTTCCTATACTTTTTCTTGCCAATGTATATACTGTAGTACTCTTAGCAGTACTCTTGATGTGGCAAAAGGGGTTTAATCTCAAAGAACATCAGATTAAACCAACATGAGCAAGGATAACAGTTTTGAATTTAGTGGTGACCTTCTCTGTGGAAGTGTGCTTCGAAATATAATTAACCTGTTTGATTCAAACCAATTCGCTGTTTATGGAAATAAAATCATGAATGACAACATCCAATTCTATGAGGTATCATGTTAGCAGATTATTCATCTCAGAAATTAAAATCACATTTTTCTATTGAGATTCTGAGGCGCAAGAAGTAAACCCTGGGGACGGTAAGTCTCCACCCCCCCTAAAGTTTTTGCCGCAATGCCCCTCCCATTCCGCCCAACCCTATGTTTACAACCCGATTTACAGGCAATGAAAACAGAGTTAGCGGAATATGTTTTTGATGCCATCATTCCCGAAGTTGAGCAGTGTGCATTAAATTCCCTATTTGAAAAGAAAATCTAGTTGAGATCCATGCCTCTATTTATAGCACCCTACTCAACTCCTCTCTATTCGTCGATAGAATCTGTGGCTCTGGTCAAATCTGTCTATTTTAATTAAGAGTCTGATTTATTGAGACTAGCAGATTATTAATTACCTCCAACATTTTACATTATAATTAGCACTGATCTTAGCATTAGCCCTGATGTACTGTACATGTAAGTAATTTTTTGTTGTTGTTGAATACATGTAAGTAATTCACATTTCCTTTCTATCTCTGATGACAGTTACTACCTGATGCCCATTGGCTCCAACCCCAATCCTATGGGGCCAATCAGCATGCAGTATTGGCCACAGCTGACTCCAGGACAGACTGGTAGTCCTTGGGGATATTACCACGCCCAGCAACAGAATGGCAGTCCTTGGGGATACCACCAGGCACAGCAACCGTCCCAAGTACCCGCTCAGGGACAGAATGTACCACCTCCCCCTATGGCTTTCCCCGGGTCAGTGTAACTCTGTCATAGTAATGATAGTCATAATACTAGTTTAGATTATTTATTTGACTAGATTACATTTATACAGCGCGTTTCCAGGTGCTGGAAGTGTTTGTTGTGTGAAGGTGTGTGTGTATGGATTGGGGGACAACTCACCACTGACAACTTTTGACACTAGATCTTCTCCTCCCACAGGTATTTCCTGCTTCCCATGGCCTGTGCTGCCTCCCCTCTCCCACAACACAACACCCCCTATGTACTACCCCAGACCCCGACATACTAGTGGTGTGCGGGTCAGCTGTTTGTTCACCCGCTCCACAGCTGCTAATAACCATCTGCAACCGCCCAACTATATGTGATAAAGTTGAAATCTGATGCCCGCACCTGACCGTAACCCGCAAATACAGAAAATGTCTTTTATAGTCAGTCAGAGATGGCTGAAGGATTTTTTGACAGGCCTTTTAAGATAGGCTTATGTTTCTGCTTATAATTTCCAACATTTTGGTAGGCTATTTGTTAGTGAACTTGTCTGCAGCTTCTCTTCTGTTGACATCTGTAAAGTTTGTTTTCTCTTATTCTTTCATCTCTGCCTCTCTCATGCAGCAAAGACGTTTAGGGACCGGGAGAAAATGCAGTAACTAAAAATAAAAAAATAAAAAGGGAAAGATTTTATGTGCAAAATTTCCAAATTACATCAGTTTGACCGATTTTAAGGACATTAAAAGTTGTTAAAACGACCCAACATGCTTTTGATAAAATATCAGTTTGGCTTGGATGTATAGGCTATTTATGTGGTTGAAATACTATCAGCTTTTATGATGCTGATAAAGAGAACACCTTTACAGAAGGTCCCTAACCACGCATTCATTCTCTCAAGATGCTGAAAGAAATATATAATATTTCCACACTCCTGTTCCCAAGTCAAAATGTACATTTGTGTATAGTTTTACTGCAAGAAAAACATAATTCTGCAGGAGTTAAATTATAACAGGCTATGTGAGAGGTTATAGACCTACAGTCAATGTCCAGATTTCAGATACACTTCAAAAAATATATAAATAATGAAAGAAAAACCTCAATGTAGCCTATAGATATGAATTGCACAATAATTAAACATTTATGGATTTTGTATGCATTGCTTTCTCTTTATTCACCCCCTTTCATGTCAGCTCAGGGATTTGAATCAGCGACCTTTCAGTTTATACGGGCAAAACGCTCTTAACCTCCTAGGCTACATGCCGCCTTACTAGTTTTAATTTGGATGAACTTATTCTGCTACTCTCCTGTTCAGCAGTGACAGCTGAGGCTCTATTGTCTGTGTTGGTTACTGTAAACGTGAATACATTTTGTACTCAGAAAAAACCTGACGAAGCAAATGCGAAACGCGTTGTTCATTCCAAATGTGTACACTGCAATGAAATTAAAAACTACATTTTATATCCATGGTCGGTCGTTGTCATTCAAGTGTGTGATTTCTCCTTGTATTTAGGGATACTGAGTTGTTCCTGCTAGAATTAGCACGGACGGAACGCTTCTTTCAACAGCAGCAAAAGTAATTCAGCCACCTCTGTAGCTTGCTAGACAAAATAGACGAACCAATAAAGCTCTTTAGACGCTTTAGTGTATATTAGCCACTGTAATTTAAACCCACTTCTGTCGTCTAGTTAGTTATCCCTTTTAATTTCATAATTTTTATATTTACGGTATTGTTTTCATTCATCTAGCGGGCTGGTTAAGTTAGCATTAGCCTAGCAAGCTAACATCTCCAACCATGAGGTCACTAAGCTACTCTCTTGTTAATGAAGAGGAGGACTGCTGGACGGAGAAAGAAGCTCTGGTGAAAGAGGAGGAGGAAGAGGAGGTAATCACAGTAAAACAAGAATTAGAGGGTGAGGCTGTTACAGTTAAACAAGAATATAAAGACGTTTCAGTGAAAGAAGAGGAAGACGCGTTCAAAGAGGAGGATTTTACAGTAAAAGAAGAGGAGGATGCAGCTTTTGGGGTGAAAGAGGAGGAGGGGGAGATGACTGTCAGATCGAAAAAGGAGGAGGAGGAAACTGGATATCTGGGCCCGGTTTCCCAAACGCATCTTAAGGCATCCAATGGTTCTAAGGATGAACTTAGCCATAAGATGGTTTTGAGAGACCGTTCCCTGATTAACACAAGTAAGTACTGTCTTAAAAACAGAGACACAAACTCTGCAGTTGTTGAACTGATGTTTATTTTTTATTTTTTTCACCTTTATTTAACCAGGTGGCTATGATGTCATAATGATAGTTTAACCAGGTGGCCATGATGTCATAATGATAGTTTAACCAGGTGGCCATGATGTCATAATGATAGTTTAACCAGGTAGGCCATGATGTCATAATGATAGTTTAACCAGGTAGGCCAGTTGAGAACACGTTCTCATTTACAACTGCGACCTGGCCAAGATAAAGCAAAGCAGTGTGACACAGACAACAACACAGAGTTACACATGGAATAACATACAATAAACAAGCCAATAACACAATAAGCAAGTCAATGACAGTAGAAAAAAAGAAAGTCTATATATAGTGTGTGCAAAAGGCATGAGGAGGTAGGCAATAAATGGCCATAGTAGCAAAGAATTACAATTTAGCAGATTAACACTGGAGTGATAAATGAGCAGATGATGATGTGCAAGTAGAGATACTGGTGTGCAAGAGAGCAGAAAAGTAAATAAAAACAGTTTGGGGATGAGGTAGGTAGACGCAGGGTGGCGCAGTGGTCTAGGGCACTGCATCGCGGTGCTAGCTGCGCCACCAGAGTCTCTGGGTTCGTGCCCAGGCTCTGTCGCAGCCGGCCGCAACCGGGAGATCCGTGGGGCGACACACAATTGGCATAGTGTCGCCCGGGTTAGGGAGGGTTTGGCCGGTAGGGATATCCTTGTCTCAGTATGTAAAAAAATGTAATAAAATGTATGCACTCTACTGTAAGTCGCTCTGGATAAGAGCGTCTGCTAAATGACTAAAATGTAAATGTAAAAAATGTAGCACCTTGAAGTTGCACGGCTGTGCATAAAGCTTTGACCTTATTATTTGTATTTTCTATATGTTGCTTTCCTCTGTATTGTAGATGTTCTCGCTAAATTCCCAAATTGGCCTGCATACTACATTCTTAGAAAAAAAGGGTTCTTCATTTGTCCCTGTAGGGGCACTCTGAAGAACCCTTTTGGGATCCATGTCAAACCATTTTGGGTTCCATTTAGAAACCTCTGTGGAAATGGTTCAACATGAAACCCAAAAAGTTCTTCAAAGGGTGCTCCTACCACTGACACCTAGAGCAGCCTGGTCTTATAGACTAGACGTAACAATAAAATAAAATTGTATTAGTCACATACACATGGTTAGCAGATGTTAATCATGACAACTCACCTCTGTCATCATGAAGTGCTTTGAGACACTAGTCAAGGATCATATCACACCTCCACCCTAGACCCACTCCAATTTGCTTACCGCTCCAATAGGTCCACAGATGACGCAATCACACTGCACACTGCCCTAACCCATCTGGACAAGAGGAATACCTATGTAAGAATGCTGTTCATTGATTACAGCTCAGCATTTAACACCATAGTACCCTCCAAACCCTGGGTCTCGACCTCGCCCAGTGCAACTGGGTCCTGGACTTGCTGACTGGCCGCCCCCAGGTGGTGAGGGTAGGAAACAACATCTCCACCCCGCTGATCCTCAACACTGGGGCCCCACAAGGGTGCGTTCACAGCCTTCTCCTGTACTCCATGCTCCCCCATGACTGCGTGGCCATGCACGCCTCCAACTCAATCATCAAGTTTGCAGATGACTCTACAGTGGTAGGCTTGATTACCATCAACGACGAGACGGCCTACAGGGAGGAGGTGAGGGCCCTCGGAGTGTGGTGTCAGGAAAATAACCTCCCACTCAACGTCAACAAAACAAAGGAGATGATTGTGGACTTCAGGAAACAGCAGAGGGAGCACCCCCCTATCCACATCGGTGGGTAGTAGTAGTGGAGAAGGTGGAAAGTTCCTCGGCGTACACATCACAGACAAACTGAAATGGTCCACCCACACAGACAGCGCCTCTTCAACCTCAGGATGCTGGAGACATTTGGCTTGTCACCAAAAACACTCACAAACTTTTACAGATGCACAATCGAGAGCATCCTGTCGGGTCGTATCACCGCCTGGTACAGCAACTGCTCCGCCCACAACCGTAAGGCTATCCAGAGGGTAGTGAGGTCTGCACAACGCATTACTGGGGGCAAACTACCTGCCCTCCAGGACACCTACACCACCTGATGTCACAGGGAGGCCAAAAAGGTCATCAAGGACAACAACCAGAAAGCGAGGTCAGTACAGGTGCATCAAAGCTGGGACCGAGAGACTGAAAAACAGCTTCTATCTCAAGGCCATCAGAATGTTAAACAGCCATCACTAACATTGAGTGGCTGCTGCCTACATACTGACTCAAATCTCTAGCCACTTTAATAATTAAAAATTAGATGTAACAAATGTTTCACTAGTCACTTTAAACTATGCCACTTTATATGTTTACATACCCTACATTATTCATCTCATATGTATATACTGTACTCTATACCATCTACTGCATCTTGCCTATGCCGTTCGGCCATCGCTCATCCATATATTTATATGTACATATTCTTATTAATTCCTTTACGCTTGTGTGTATAAGGTAGTTGTTGTGAAATTGTTAGATTACTTGTTAGATTTTACTGCACAGTCGGAACTAGAAGCACAAGCATTTCGCTACACTCGCATTAACATTTGCTAACCATGTGTATGTGACCAATAAAATTTGATTTGATTTAATGTGACTCGCAAAATACTTGTGCTTCTAGTTCCGACAGTGCAGTAATATCTAACAATTTCCCAACAACTACCTAATACACACAAATCTAAAGGGGTGAATGAGAATATGTACATATAAATGCAATTCCGGGACACTGAAATTAGTATGAAATGTTACGTTTGGTATAGTTACATAAGATGGGTGTTTGGTCGGCGTGGACGGGTGGGCGTATAATGCGAATGTCTAGCAACCCAAAAGGTTGTACGTTTTAGTGTTATCATGGATAACTTTAGCATTGTAGTTAATTAGCAACGTTTTGAAAATGTAGTTCCAGACGTTTCTAGAACTATGCAGCATTTCTAATTGTTTATATCCATCTCATTATTATTATTATTTTTAATGTCTATTAAGGCAGAAATCTACATTTAAAGAGTTTCTTTATTCATTTTACAATCACGTCAACGCCATTACATTTTTATCTAAATAAGCATGCATGGACATAGGTTTCACTCACCAACACACACACAGTCACACACACACACCTTTATCTTGAATTGTATATAATTTCACTGCCATCAGGAAACCCGGAAACAAGGTGTTTCAGAACTATATAGTAGACTGGCGTTTGTACCATGAGGAGGCACAGAGATGGCTTCTGCAAGGGAGGGATACAACACTGGAGTTCATTTTTTAATGTTGTGGCTAGGAAGACAACAGGCCAACTGTTGCTAAAGAGTGTTGAAAACTTAGTAGAATTGCACAAAATGTGCCTACAGAAAGCCACATCTCCTTAGGAGAAGACTCCAGGCAAAGAGAATAGGAGTCAGCTGGACATGAGGGGGGACACATTTTGCATGCCCCCCATGCAAATCGAATTTCTAGTGACTTTTGAGAGAAGGATACAGACAAATCTTAACAAAAAATGTCCTAAAAAGCAGATACCACTTTACATTTCAGCTCGGTAAAAACACGAGTAATAACTTTGTATTTACTAGGTAATTAGCTAGTAATACTATTACCATTAGCAGTTACCATGTTGTTTAGCCCCCAATCCTTTCCTGACATCAATTCAATTCACAGGACCACCCATACTGTAAGTAAAATGTTTGAATGCACGACTGACTGTAAGTTGCCATTCGACATGGTTGGATCTTTTTGTGTCTGTAAAATTAATAATGCAAGAAACGGTGGTGGACACACCTTTATACGCAAATATTGATATAATAAGCATCATATCGAAGTAAACTTGGAGTCAAATCAAAACGAATCAATGTTATTTGTCACATGCGTGGAATAGGTGTAGACCTTACCGTGAATGACTTACTTACAAGCCCTTAACCAACAATGCAGTTCAATAAATATTTACTAAATAAACTAAAGTAAAAAACAAAAACAATAACGAGGCTATATACAAGGGGTACCGGTACCAAGTCAATGTGTGGGGGTACAGGTTAGTCGAGGTAATGTGTACATGTAGGTAGAAGTAAAGTGACTATGCATAGATAATAAACAGCAAGTAGCAGCAGTGTAAAAACAAAGGGGGGTCAATGTAATAGTCTGGGTAGCCATTTGATTAATTGGTCAGCAGTCTTATGGCTTGGGGGTAGAAGCTGTTGAGAAGCCAATTGAACCTAGACTAGGCGCTCCGGTACCGCTTGCCGTGCGGTAGCAGAGAGAACAGTCAATGACTTGGGTGACTGGAGTCTTTGACCATTTTTTGGGCCTTCCTCTGACAACGCCTAGTATATAGGTCCTGGATAGCAGGAAGCTTGTTCCCAGTGATGTACTGGGCCGTACGCAGTACACTCTGTAGCGCCTTATGGTCAGATGCCTAGCAGTTGCCATACCAAGCGGTGATGCAACCGGTCAGGATGATCTCAATGGTGCAGCTGTGAACTTTTTTGAGGATCTGGGGAACCATGCCAAATATTTTCGGTGTCCTGGGGGGGAAAAGGTGTTGTCGTGCCCTGTCTTGGTGTGTTTGTTGGTGATAGTTTGTTGGTGATGTGGGCACCAAGGAACTTAACTCTCGACCCGCTCCACTACAGCCCTGTCGATGTTAATGGGGGCCTGTTCGGCACTCCTTTTCCTATGGTCCATAGTTTCTTGGGTACAGGAACAATGGTGGACATCTTGAAGCAAGTGGGGACAGCACACTGGGATAGGGAGAGATTTAATATATCCGTAAACACTCCAGCCAGCTGGTCTGCGCATGCTTTGAGGACAGGCAAAGGTTTATGGTTGAAGGTGTTTCACAAATGCAGTGAGGTTTCAGACCTCTCCAGCTACTTTAACTATTCAAAGCGTACAGCGACACATTTAACTACTTTTTAAAGCTGCCCCATTAACTTTTGGTTGATTTAGCGAATTCCCTGTTTGAGTGTGTGTGCCCTCTCTCCGAGGCTCCGGGTGGAGGACCATTTTTGATACAGGTGGGAAACTGTTGAGTGTGAAAAACCCGCCAGCATTGTAGTTCTTGACACAAACCGGTGTGCATGGCACCTACTATCATACCCCCGTTCAAAGGCACTTAAATCTTTTGTCTTTCCCATTCACCCTCTGAATGGCACACATACGCAATCCGTGTCTCAATTGTCTCAAAAATTCCTTCTTTAACTTGTCTCCTCCCCTTCATCTACACTGATTGAAGTGGATTTAACAAGTGACATCAATAAGGGATCATAACTTTCACCTGGTTTCACATGGTCAGATTATGTCATGGAAAGAGCAGGTTTCCTTAATGCTTTGAACACTCAGTGTATGTCGCCTTTTGAACATGATCCATCGACCTGCCCAATTGTTGCCCAAGTCCCGCATTTGGGCTTTTTAGATGTGGTCATCCTAGTTGTAAATCCAGCACATATTGAATGTTGAGATTGCTGAAAGATACTGCATGGTTGATTTCTGTACGACGTTTAGGCCTACCAGTGCTGTAGTCAAGTGGAGCTGTTTTGTTAAAAGCTCATTTTGTCCTATGCCTAATCGTCATGATGAAGGAGTGTAGAACACCTCTCATTGAGCTGCTACAGAACTAATGAAATATGGGATCTGATGAGAAGTATTGATTTTGATGTATGTATAAATGCCAAGAATGTCTTTCATGGTGTCTTCCATACAGACATGGATGACAATACTAAAGATCTATGGTGGGCAATAATGTGCAATGTGAACAATAAGAGTTGGAAGACAAGATGTTTGACTATAAAACAACTTTTTGAAGAAAGCTGGACTCCAAAAAACAGTAGTCCTACAAAAACCTCCATGGACACTATTAAATATGAAACCATGTTATGTAGCCTGATAATGAACCCTTTTATTGATGTGAAAGCTGATTTGTATTTATATATGATCTAACCTATTATTATTTTATGCAAGGGGTGGAATGTTAGCTAAAGAGACTGGTACTTAGACTGGAAGGCAGTCGGGAGTAGTCAAGACCAGGTGGGACCAATCTAGTCGATGAGAGGGCCACAGGCACAATGTCACTGAATGTCACTTGTCATATCCATCATTAGTCATATCTTGTGGATATATTTTTTGTCAATAAAGAACTGAACTGGGCTTTGCTTGTCATGTCATATCAATTTAGTGTCACCTACAAGGACGTATGTTACTGTTAGTTATGGGGAAGGGAGGGATATAACGGTATAACAAAAGAGAAACAGGTAATGATGCATTTTCCAGCACTGATTCAGTATTAATACATAGAAACTACCATCTCCGTTTCCAGGTAACACACCATGGGATGTTAGGGATATCAGGAAAGGATTGGGGGTTAACAACATGGTAACTACTGATGGTAACTAGTGGTCATTACTAGCTAATTACCTGATAAATACATAGTTATTACCATCTTATATTACCCGGTTATCACTGAACTGGAAACATAAAAAGTCTAAGCTTTTTGGGTAAAACACTGGGATAAATCCTGTATGGAAATGCCTCCCACAAGAGTAGTAGTGCTGATCTAGGGTCAGGTCCCACCAGTCAATATAATTGTATTCCTCATGATCTAAAAACTGAACCTAGATCAGTTTGATTTGACAAATTGACTGTAGCCCCCCGGCACAGGTCCCACTATTGCAGAATAATTTGCTGGGGACTGAGACATGGGGGTTGGGAGACACTGTGGCCTCGTCCAATGTCACCCCTGGACAGGACCAGCCAGGAAGGAGCTTACCCAACCACTCTAAGGCAGTGGTTGTGTGGCAGGCAAAGGCAGAGGTGTGCTGAGTGGCACAACATTATTTTAATGAGAATTCAGTCCACTTGACAATTTAACAAAAATAAATATTCTTCATGCTGATGATTTGTACAACTTGAGACAGATAGCAATACAATAGAAATTCATTAAAAACATAAGATGGAACGTAACAGAGATACAGACAGTGGTGGGAAAAAGAACCCAATTGTCATACTTGACTAAAAGTAAAGATACCTTCATAGAAAATTACTCAAGTAAAAGTGAAAGTCACCCAGAAAAATACTACTTGAGTAAAAGTCTAAAAGTATTTGGTTTTAAATATAGTTAAGTATCAAAAGTAAATGTAATTGCAAAAAATGTACTTATGTATCAAAAGTAAAAGTATAAATAATAAAAAAAAATTGCTTATAATAAGAGGATCAGACAGCACAATTTTCTTGCTTTTTTATTTATGGACAGCCAGGGGCACACTACAACACGCGGACATAATTTACAAATGAAGCATAGTGAGTCCTCTAGATCAGAGGCAGTAGGGACGACCAGGGATGTTCTCATGATAAGTGTGTGAATTGGACCTCTTTCCTGTCTTGCTAAGCATAAAATATGTAAC
Organism: Salvelinus alpinus; assembly: GCF_045679555.1. Taxonomy (NCBI): domain Eukaryota; kingdom Metazoa; phylum Chordata; class Actinopteri; order Salmoniformes; family Salmonidae; genus Salvelinus; species Salvelinus alpinus. The sequence goes on from NC_092116.1 coordinate 17,142,236, forward strand.
AAGTACTTTCACGTGTCAGGAAAAATAAATTGAGTATAAAGTACATAATTTTCTTCAGGAAGGTAGTGAAGTAAAAGTAGTCAAAATATAAATACTAAAGTAAAGTACAGATGCCTAAAAAAACGACTTAAGTATTACTTAAAAAAATGTTTGCTTAAACAGCTATATCTCCTGATTGGTAGAATATATCTCTATTCTGATTGCTGACTTGTAGAGAAGAGAAGTAGACTAAGATGTCATACGCTCCAAGTATTAGTCCAAGTTGTTGGGAAAGTGGTCAAAACAGCGGTTGTTTCTAAAAGAGGGTAAGAAACCATGGTCTACTTGTCTACCATTCAAATCTGAAATCAGAACAGAAATATCTACTGTCATTCAAGAGGTATCACTGTTTCAGTAACTGCATCAGCTACTTTCATTAAGCTAATTTCCCACTGTTGAATTAAATGGCATTAAACATTCAGAAATGTCAAATTATAGCACTTCCAGGGGTGAAAGTAAGGCGGTCCGGTCCGGTCTGGCATCCCGACAAAATAAATAGTTGTGGTACACCATACTGGTAAAACATGAGCCTATCACAATAATGAAAACAAAACGTCAACACAACTGTAGGCTGTTACACCATTATAATTGCCGCCAGTCAGACAATTGAGCGAATGGACTTGAAAACCAGTGGTATAGCCTACGCTCCAACATGTGATGTTGTTCTACAAGAACATTTTTCAAGGCAGAGATGAATGGCTGAGATGTGCGTGGACTGCAGTGGACGCATAAATTCTGGCCTAATGACAATCGCCAAATGTCATTAACTTTTTGGTGTTTTGTGTAACAGATATATCTTCCCATTCACCACTGTTTGGAGGCTGGAAATACATGTACTGTATGTTGGTAGTGGATGAACGTGTGTAGGTAGCCTAGTAAAAGAGCCCTTTGAAGTGATTGTTTGACTAGTGCGTGCACACATAGGAGGTCCCATACCGGGAAGTAATTAATTCTACTTTCACCCCTGATCACTTCATAATTAAATGAGACAATTAGTAAACAATGAGACTTTTGACACATGTAAATCAAGTCTTATTTGCATGTGCTCCAATGTCAACATTGTTGTTGGTTGCCCAGTCATTGAGGGTATTCACAAATCACAAAGTAGCATGACAACATGACAAAAAACAGACACAGTATCAAATCAAATCACATTTTATTTGTCACATACACATGGTTAGCAGATGTTAATAATGCGAGTGTAGCGAAATGCTTGTGCTTCTAGTTCCGACAATGCAGTAATAACCAACGAGTAATCTAACCTAACAATTCCACAACTACTACCTTATACACACAAGTGTAAATAAATAATATGTACATAAAGATATATGAATGAGTGATGGTACAGAACGGCATAGGCAAGATGCAGTAAATGGTATAGAGTATAGTATATACATCTGAGATGAGTAATGTAGGGTATATAAACATAAAGTGGCATAGTTTAAAGTGGCTAGTGATACATGTATTACATAAAGATGGCAAGATGCAGTAGATGATACAGAGTACAGTATATACATATACATTATATTAAGTGGCATTGTTTAAAGTGGCTAGTGATACATTTTTTATCAATTTCCATCAATTCCATTATTAAAGTGAGCTGGAGTTGAGTCAGTATGTTGGCAGCAGCCACTCGATGTTAGTGGTGGCTGTTTAACAGTCCGATGGCCTTGAGATAGAAGCTGTTTTTCAGTCTCTCGGTCCCTGCTTTGATGCACCTGTACTGACCTCGCCTTCTGGATGATAGCGGGGTGAACAAGCAGTGGCTCGGGTGGTTGTTGTCCTTGATGATCTTTATGGCCTTCCTGTGACATCGGGTGGTGTAGGTGTCCTGGAGGGCAGGTAGTTTGCCCCCGGTGATGCGTTGTGCAGACCTCACTACCCTCTGGAGAGCCTTACGGTTGTGGGCGGAGCAGTTGCCATACCAGGCGGTGATACAGCCCGACAGGATGCTCTTGATTGTGCATCTGTAGAAGTTTGTGAGTGCTTTTGGTGACAAGCCAAATTTCTTCAGCCTCCTGAGGTTGAAGAGGCGCTGCTGCGCCTTCTTCACAACGCTGTCTGTGTGGGTGGACCAATTCAGTTTGTCCGTGATGTGTAGCCGAGGAACTTAAAACTTACTACCCTCTCCACTACTGTCCCGTCGATGTGGATAGGGGGGTGCTCCCTCTGCTGTTTCCTGAAGTCCACAATCATCTCCTTTGTTTTGTTGACGTTGAGTGTGAGGTTATTTTCCTGACACCACACTCCGAGGGCCCTCACCTCCTGCCTGTAGGCCGTCTCATCGTTGTTGGTAATCAAGCCTACCACTGTAGTGTCGTCCGCAAACTTGATGATTGAGTTGGAGGCATGCATGGCCACGCAGTCGTGGGTGAACAGGGAGTACAGGACAGGGCTGTGAAGTACCCTTGTGGGGCCCCAGTGTTGAGGATCAGCGGGGTGGAGATGTTGTTACCTACCCTCACCACCTGGGGACGGCCCGTCATGAAGTCCAGGACCCAGTTGCACAGGGCGGGGTCGAGACCCAGGGTCTCGAGCTTGATGACGAGTTTGGAGGGTACTATGGTGTTAAATGCTGAGCTGTAATCGATGAACAGCATTCTCACATAGGTATTCCTCTTGTCCAGATGGGTTAGGGCAGTGTGCAGTGTGGTTGTGATTGCGTCGTCTGTGGATCTATTGGGGCGGTAAGCAAATTGGAGTGGGTCTAGGGTGTCAGGTAGGGTGGAGGTGATATGGTCCTTGACTAGTCTCTCAAAGCACTTCATGATGACGGAAGTGAGTGCTACGGGGCGGTAGTCGTTTAGCTCAGTTACCTTAGCTTTCTTAGGAACAGGAACAATGGTGGCCCTCTTGAAGCATGTGGGAACAGCAGACTGGGATAAGGGTTGATTGAATATGTCCGTAAACACACCAGCCAGCTGGTCTGCGCATGCTCTGAGGATGCGGCTGGGGATGCCGTCCGGGCCTGCAGCCTTGCGAGGGTTAACACATTTAAATGTTTTACTCACGTCGGCTGCAGTGAAGGAGAGTCCGCACTGTATTGTCCTCAAAGCGAGCAAATTTAGTCTGTCTGGGAGCAAGACATCCTGGTCCGCAATGGGGCTGGTTTTCTTTTTGTAATCCGTGATTGACTGTAGACCCTGCCATATACCTCTTGTGTCTGAGCCGTTGAATTGCAACTCTACTTTGTCTCTATACTGACGCTTAGCTTGTTTGATTGCCTTGCGGAGGGAATAGCTACACTGTTTTGTATTCGGTCATGTTTCCGGTCACCTTGCCCTGGTTAAAAGCAGTGGTTCGCGCTTTCAGTTTCGCGCGAATGCTGCCATCAATCCACAGTTTCTGGTTTGGGAATGTTTTAATAGTTGTTGTGGGTACGACCTCGCCAATGCACTTTCTAATGAACTCGCTCACCGAATCAGCGTATTCGTCAATGTTGTTGTTGTTGAACATATCCCAATCCACGTGATCGAAGCAGTCTTGAAGCGTGGAATCAGATTGGTCGGACCAGCGTTGAACAGACCTGAGCGAGGGAGCTTCTTGTTTTAGTTTCTGTCTGTAGGCGGGAAGCAACAAAATGGAGTCGTGGTCAGCTTTTCCGAAAGGAGAGCGGGGGAGGGCCTTATATGCGTCGTGGAAGTTAGAATAACAATGATCCAGGGTTTTACCAGCCCTGGTTGAGCAATCGATATGCTGATAGAATTTAGGGAGTCTTGTTTTCAGATAAGCCTTGTTAAAATCCCAAGCTACAATGAATGCAGCCTCAGGATATGTGGTTTCCAGTTTACATAGAGTCAAATGAAATTCGTTCAGGGCCATCGATATGTCTGCTTGAGGGGGAATATATACGGCTGTTATTATAATCGAAGAGAATTCCCTTGGTAGATAATGCGGTCAACATTTGATTGTGAGGAATTCTAAGTTAGGTGAGCAGAAGGACTTGAGTTCCTGTATGTTGTTATGATCACACCACGTCTCGTTAATCATAAGGCATACCCCCCCGCCCCTCTTCTTACCAGAAAGATGTTTTTGTCGGCGCGATGCGTAAAGAAACCAGCTGGCTGCACCGACTCCGATAGCGTCTCTCGAGTGAGCCATGTTTCCGTGAAACAAAGAACGTTACAGTCTCTGATGTCTCTCTGGAAGGCAACCCTTGCTCGGATTTCATCAACCTTGTTGTCAAGAGACTGGACATCGGCGAGTAGTATGCTAGGGAGTGGTGCGCAATGTGCACGTCTCCGGAGCCTGACCAGAAGACCGCTTCGTTTTCCCCTTTTACGGCGACGTTGTTTAGGTTCGCCGGCTGGGATCAGATCCATTGTCCTGGGTCAAAACACTGGATCCGCTTCGGGAAAGTCATATTCCTGGTCGTAATGATGGTGAGTTGACGTTGCTCTTATATTCAGTAGTTCCTCCTGACTGTATGTGATAAAACCTAAGATTACCTGGGGTACCAATGTAAGAAATAACACGTAAAAAAACAAAATACTGCATAGTTTCCTAGGAACGCGAAGCGAGGCGGCCATCTCTGTTGGCGCCGGAAGTAGAATACTTTCTGTGACATACTGAAGCTACCAATATGAGCGGAAGAGGCAAAACCAGAGGCAAGGCCAGGGCGAAGGCAAAGACACGTTCTTCCCGTGCCGGACTCCAGTTCCCCGTGGGCCGTGTGCACAGGCTGCTGCGCAAAGGCAACTACGGCGAGCGTGTGGGCGCTGGCGCACCAGTGTACCTGGCCGCAGTGCTCGAGTACCTGACTGCTGAGATCCTGGAGTTGGCCGGCAACGCTGCCCGTGACAACAAGAAGACTCGTATCATCCCCCGTCACCTGCAGCTGGCCGTCCGTGACGACGAGGAGCTGAACAAACTGCTTGGCGGCGTGACCATCGCTCAGAGTGGTGTGCTGCCCAACATCCAGGCAGTGCTGCTCCCCAAGAAGACTGAGAAGGCCGTCAAAGCCAAGTAAAATCGCTACTGCGGCTGCAACTTGACTACACAGTATTTACATAGCAGTCAGGGCAAATACTGTATATACTGTAGCAGCATCTAAGGTACATCAGGAATGCTGAGTGACACTGAGGATTGAGTGACATTAAAAAGAAATTGAGGCAAGTGACATGTCATGTTGGTACTAGCGAACGTGAAATGGGCATAGGTGTAGGTCTACTGGTATTGTTCAGTATAAGCAAATACGCCCCAAACAATCCTACCACTCCTGTTCCCCAAGGATTTGTCACTAATTATGTGTTACTGAGCAACAGTTAAGTGTCTCCTGCGTATTATCCCAGTATCTGTCACTCCCAGTGTGTGTGTGTGTGTGGGTGTGTAACTGGGCCTATATAAGAGGACGGGACTAGAGTGTGGAGATCAAGAGGAGATCAACTGGAGGTGAAGATTAAGACTGGACTAGTCTGCTGTACTACACTATACATCTCTGGTAAGACTTCTCTGTCTATACACTGCATGTAGCGTTTGTGTGTAGTTTTAGTATTTTATTGATTATATATATATATGATATTGTTATAAAACCCTTTGTGACAATCTGTCTTTGTAAAAAGTGCTATATAAATAAATGGGATTGATTGTTGTGTAATAGAATGATGCAGGTGACTTTTATTCAAATCAGTCTAGTCTTTGGCTTCTAGTTTTGAAGTCACATTGATAGATGTGTTTAGGACATGAAAACAATTATATTAGAATGTCTTTGGGTTTCAACTGAGTACTATAAGTCCTTAGACCCAAATGTGATAATTTAGGGTAATTGACAATCACAGTAATATTATTATTAATGTATTTTTACTACGAATAAGATCTTATCAAGAGTTTTCTGACCCTATGACATGGATACAAACAAAGGGATTGGTTTGTGTTTAAAGGATCTGCTTAAGTGGACTCAGTGAGAACAATGTCACAACCAAGAGATACTCCTAAGGTAAGAAACTCATCACAATATAGATTATGACATTTGTCTGAAAGAAACCACACAATATTATAAAATACCTTCTTATTGAAATGCTATGCTACTGCATTGCGGGTATCGCTAAAATATATATTGAATAAAGCCCTTTTTCTGTTGCTGTCAATATGAAGATCTCCAAATTGTATCATAATGAAAGGAAACTTATTTCATTATATTTATGTCCAGTACCAGTCAAAAGTTTGCACACATCTACTCATTCCAGGGTTTTTCTTTATTTTTACTATTTTCTACATTGTAGAATAATAGAGAAGACATCAGAACTATGAAATAACACATATTACATCATGTGGTAACCAAAAAAGTCTTAAACATCAAGCTTCTTCAAAGTAGCCACCCTTTGCCTTGATGACAGCTTTGCACACTCTTGGCATTCTCTCAACCAGCTCCATGAGGTAGTCACCTGGAATGCATTTACATTTCATTTACATTTCTTTCCTTCTTAATTTGTTTGTTTGAGCCAATCAGTTGTGTTGTGACAAAGTAGGGGTGGTATACAGAAGATAGCCCTATTTGGTAAAAGACCAAGTCCATATAATTGCAAGTACAGCTCAAATAAGCAAAGAGAAACGACAGTCCATCATTACTTTAAGACATGAAGGTCAGTCAATCTGGAAAATGTCAAGAACTTTTAACATTTCTTCAAGTGCAGTCGCAAAAACCATCAAGCGCTATGATGAAACTGGCTTTCATGAGGACGGCTACAGGAAAGAAAGACCCAGAGTTACCTCTGCTGTAGACGATAAGTTCATTAGAGTTAACTGCACCTCAGATTGCCCAAATAAATGCTTCACGGAGTTCAAGTAAGAGACACATCTCAACATCAACTGTTCAGAGAAGACTGCGTGATTCTGGGCTTCATGGTCGAATTTCTGCAAAGAAACCATTACTAAAGGACACCAACAAGAAGAAGAGACTTTCTTGGGCCAAGAAACACGAGCAATGGACATTAGACCGGTGGAAATCTGTCCTTTGGTCTGATGAGATTTTTGGTTCCAACCTCCGTGTCTTTGTGAGACGCAGAGTAGGTGAACGGATCCCCGGATGTGTGATTCCCAAAGTAAAGCATGGAGGAGGAGTTGTGATGGTGCTTTCCCGGTGACACTGTCTGTGATGTATTTAGAATTCAAGGCACACTTAACCTTAACCCGCATGGCTACCACAGCATTCTGCAGCGATACTCCATCACATCTGGTTTCCGCTGAGTGGGACTATCATTTGTTTTTCAACAGGACAATGACTCAACACACCTCCAGGCTGTGTAAGGGCTATTTGACCAAGAAGGAGAGTGATGGAGGGCTGCATCAGATGACCTGGCCTCCACAATCAGCCGACCTTAACCCAATTGAGATGGTTTGGGATGAGTTGGATCACAGAGTGAAGAAAAAGCAGCCGATAAGTGCTCAGCATATGTGGGAACTCCTTCAAGACTGCTGGAAAAGCATTCCTGGTGAAGCTGTTTGAGAGAATGCCAAGATTGTGCAAAGCTGTCATCAAACCAAAGGGTGGCTAATTTGAAGAATCTAAAATATCATTTGATTTGTTTAACTATTTTTTGGTTACTACATGATTCCATATGTGTTATTTCATAGCTTTGATGTCTTCACTATTATTCCACAATGTAGAAAATAGTACAAATTAAGAAAAACCCTTGAATGAGTAGGTGTGTCCAAACTTTTGACTGGTACTGTATAGTGTACACACTCATAAGACATTCATCAGATTAAGAGGATGACATTTGTCTGTAACATACCACACCGTACTGTAATACATAGCTATGAATACGCATCCAGAATTAAGGAATAAAATATACTTTCCTGACAGAGTGAGAGTATAAGCTGTCAGAATCAACTAACCTTTCATTGAAATACTATGTTACTTTAGAAGTGTTATGGCTCAGTTAAACCAAATTGCATCATCTTTTTTCTGTCTCTCGTTCATTCTGTCAGACTGTGCGTCTGTCTCACTCCATCAATGATGAGGAGAGAAAATACGTGACGTTGAGGAAGACTCTGATTAAGAAGTGGCTGAAAGGTCAGGGTTTCGACTGTGAACTGGTGGGTAGTCCTGTCTTCTCTATCTTTCAATCACTCTCTCGCACATGTGCTCTTTCTCTAACTCCTCCCTGTCTCCACAGCCAACTACATATGGAGCCCACTCCCATGTCTCCAGCTGCCTGTTGTTAGCCCCCCCCCATCCTAATATAACACACTGTATGATGGGATACTGATGTGAAATCCTTTAGATTTGATCTCTCTCGGTCTCTCTGTCTTTCGTTCTCTCTATATCTCTCTCTTTCTGTCTCTCCCCATCTCTCAGGCAGATGTTCCTAACATAGCGTTGCTGGGGTCAGGTGGAGGAAAGAGGGCAGCAGTGGGCATGCTGGGATCTCTGCATCAGCTGGCACAGGACGACCTGCTGGGCAGCCTCCTCTACATGTGTGGGGGGTCAGGCACCACCTGGTATACACACACACACACACTTACTATTGTTCTTAGCAGGAAAGTTCATTTTGAATATGCTAGTTATCTTGCTCTCTCCTTCTCCCCCCCCCCCCCCCCCCACACACACACAGGTGCATGTCATCCCTGTACAGCGCTCCAGCCTTGTCGTTGAGTGAGTGTTGTGATAAATTGATAAAGAAGCTGAGGGGTCCTAGAGGGGACTTGAGCAAAGCTGTGGACTGGCTGAAATTGAGGAAAGAACTAAACCAGGACTTCAACCTCACCGACTTCTGGGGTGCCATCACTGCATCCTATTTCATGAAAGAGGTCAGTGTATGGTTGTGTGTGTGTTTGCGTGTCTATCTGTCTGTTTGCCAGTGTGTGTGTGTGTATTTGTCTGTCTGCCAGTGTGTGTATTTGTCTCTGTTGGGCTAATTATCCCCCCCATCATCTCTTCACCACCGTTGTTCTCTCTTCCCTCCCCCCATCTTTCCCTGTCTCTCCACACCCCTCCCCCATCTCTCCACTCCCCATCTCTTCCCCCTTGTTCTCTCTCTCCTGTATCAGATGCACACTCGCTGTCTCTCTGAAGATGCTCACATCAACAAACCCTACCCCATCTACAGCGCCATAGAACTGGACTGCTGCAGACAGGATGACACTAAAGGTGACTTATGCAGGGTTCATGCAAACTCGGAAATTCAGAACTTTCTGAGTTTCCTAGTTCCGAGTGCATAGTGAACGCAGCATCAATCAATCAAATGTAATTGCATTGTCACTACTTCCGCCGAAGTCGGCCCTTCTCCTTGTTCGGGTGGTGTTCGGCGGTCGACGTCACCGGCTTTCTAGTCACCATCGATCCATTTTTCAGTTTCGTTTTGTTTTGTCTCTATTAATCACACCTGGTTCCAATTCCCCTATTATGTTCCCTATTTAACCCTCTGGCTTTCATTTCTGTTTTGTCCGTGATTGTTTGTGCGTTAGTGGTTGTGGTTTATACGTTGTGTTTGTGATTATTTCCATTTGTGGAATTTTTGCAATTAATTGTTTCGCTCAACACCTGTGTCCTGCGCTTGACTCCGATAATTCTCCGCACACAACCCTGACATGCATTTCATTTTTTACAAAGACAATTGTCTCACAGTGCAAGAACAATATAAATAATATAAACAACTCATGCAATATGAACTAACACTCATCTGTAGACACCCAAAAAGCAAGCCAAGCATTAGTCTGAGTCCCAGTCAGGCTCTGTTTAGAAGTAGTGCACTATATAGGGAATACAGTGTCATTTCAGACAAAGCCAATGAATGTAAATTTCTGTAATTTACCAATTTTCTGTAGGGGTATGGTTTGAGATGACCCCCCACGAGAGCGGCTTCTCCGGATTGGGCGCTTTCGTCCCCACTTCCTGTCTTGGGAGCAAGTTTGAAGGTGGTACTCTGAGAGAGAAGAGGAAGGAAATGGACATGGTTCTGCTGCAAGGTGGGGAACCCACAGACATACACATGTACAAGCAAACGTGCACACACACCCACACATCAATTTATTGTTGTTTGTTTGTTGTTGCTGGGCAGGTATCTGTGGGAGTGCCTTTGCAGACAAGCAGAAGAACATTGATGAGGTAGTAAAAATGATCTGGATCTTATTTGGAGGTAAGCTATAGTACAGCATGCCAGTTAGCCTGCAACCCAGGAACAGACCCAGTACAGACACACAAAGAAACAACAACAACGAAGAGAATCACCTTCAATCAAAAAGAGACACAAAAAATGTAAAACAAACTCCAAAACAATACTAGACCATAAACTACAGGACAATACTAGACCATAAACTACAGGACACTAATAAACTACAGGACACTACTAGACCATAAAATACAAGACAATACTAGACCATAAACTACAGGACACTAATAAACTACAGGACACTACTAGACCATAAACTACAGGACAATACTAGACCATAAACTACAGGACACTACTAGACCATAAACTACAAGACAATACTAGACCATAAACTACAGGACACTAATAAACTACAGGACACTACTAGACCATAAACTACAAGACAATACCAGACAATAAACTACAGGACACTAATAGACCATAAACTACAGGGTTCTAATAAACTACAGGACACTACTAGACCATAAACTACAGTACAATACTAGACAATAAACTACAAGACATTACTAGACCATAAACTACAGGACACTACTAGACCACAAACTACAGGGTTCTAATAAACTACAGGACACTACTAGACCACAAACTACAGGGTTCTAATAAACTACAGGACACTACTAGACCATAAACTACAGTACAATACTAGACAATAAACTACAGGACACTACTAGACCATAAACTACAGGAAACTACTAGACCATAAACTACAGGACACTACTAGACCATAAACTACAGGACACTACTAGACCATAAACTACAGTACAATACTAGACCATAAACTACAGGACACCACTAGACCATAAACTACGGGACACTACTAGACCATAAACTACAGGACACTACTAGACCATAAACTACAGTACAATACTAGACAATGAACTACAAGACAATACTAGACAATAAACTACAGGACACTACTAGACCAAAAACTACAGGGTTCTAATAAACTACAGGACACTACTAGACCATAAACTACAGGACACTACTAGAACATAAACTACAGGGTTCTAATAAACTACAGGACACTACTAGACCATAAACTACAGTACACTACTAGAAAATAAACTACAGGACACCACTAGACCATAAACTACAGTACAATACTAGACCATAAACTACAGGACACTACTAGACCATAAACTAAAGGGTTCTAATAAACTACAGGACACTACTAGACCATAAACTACAGGGTTCTAATAAACTACAGGAAACTACTAGACCATAAACTACAGGACACTACTAGACCATAAACTACAGGACAATACTAGACCATAAACTACAGGAAAATACTAGATCATAAACTACAGGACACTACTAGACCATAAACTACAGGACACTACTAGACCATAAACTACAGTACAATACTAGACCATAAACTACAGGACACTACTAGACCATAAACTACAGTACAATACTAGACCATAAACTACAGGACACTACTAGACAATAAACTACAGGACACTACTAGACCATAAACTACAGGACACTACTAGACCATAAACTACAGTACAATACTAGACCATAAACTACAGGACACTACTAAACAATAAACTACAGGACACTACTAGACCATAAACTACAGGACACTACTAGACCATAAACTACAGGACACTACTAGACCATAAACTACAGGACACTACTAGACCATAAACTACAGGACACTACTAGACCATAAACTACAGGACACTACTAGACCATAAACTACAGGACACTACTAGACCATAAACTACAGGACACAACTAGACGATAAACTACAGTACAATACTAGACCATAAACTACAGGACACTACTAGACCATAAACTACAGGACACTACTAGACCATAAACTACAGGACACTACTAGACCATAAACTACAGGACACTACTAGACCATAAACTACAGGACACTACTAGACCATAAACTACAGGGTTCTAATAAACTACAGGACAATACTAGACCATAAATTACATGGTTCTAATAAACTACAGGACACTACTAGACCATAAACTACAGGACACTGCTAGACCATAAACTACAGGACACTACTAGACCATAAACTACAGGACACTACTAGACCATAAACTACAGTACAATACCAGACCATAAACTATAGGGTTCTAATAAACTACAGGACAATACTAGACCATAAATTACATGGTTCTAATAAACTACAGGACACTACTAGACCATAAACTACAGGGCACTAATAAACTACAGGACACTACTTGACCATAAACTACAGGACACTACTAGACCATAAACTACAGGACAATACATGAAACAAACTACAGGATAATAGTAGACAATAAACTACAGGCCAAAAGTTAAGTGATAAAGTGAAGCCGGTGTTTGGAGGATATTTTGGCACGGGAGTTGTTAGGCTCGAGACAAAGCCGAGGGTCGGCAAACTGTGCCACTATATCCTCCAAACACCGGCTTTTCAAGGGCTTAATCACTTTTATACAATGGGTTAGCTACATATTCAAATAATGATTGACATATTTTTAATTAAAAATAATAAAAAAAAAAAAAATCATGAATTTATTAATACTATTTCATCCTTCCACAAGATATAGTCGCAACACAAATCTAGGGCTGCTACCCAAGCCGGCTGGTCGGTTAAGTTGTTAGAGACGTGACCCAGTCGTTCAGTCCTTTTGTTCTGTATCTATGGGCGTGACCCAGTCGTTTGTTCTAAATGTTCCTTTGCCATACTGGCTGTGATCAGCTTTAATATTGCAGATAGATTACAGCTTCCATCAATATAATTGTCTTCATCGCTTCCAATCCCCCATATATATTTTAGAAAATATATATACACACATACATATATACAGTACCTTTATAAAATATATACATTTCCTTTATTACCCTACCACCCCTCCCCCAATTGGAGCAAACTAGTGAACATCAACGCTTAGGCCTCTACTTCCAGCTTATACATACTATATACATTTTATGGACACAGTCTATTTTACAATAGTTATATATATATATTCTTTTGTTTTTACTCCTGTCCCTCTACTCTCAACCTCTCCCATCTATTTCTGATGTCCATCCGGTTTGATTTCTAATTGCCATATCTTTCAAACTGTACTTTTTCAAAACAGTTCTTAACCTGTATACGTTTTACGGGCACAGTATGTTTTACATTAGTTATCTTGTTAGTTAGTTAGTTGTTAGTTGTTATTAGTCCCAACCTTCAGCTCCATTTAACCCCTTCCATCTATCTCTTAACACCATCCATATTGGATTTCTATTTGCCATATATTTCTCTACTGTGCTGTGATCTTTCACAAATGTTCTGAACCTTTCTATTCCCATAGTTTTTACAGATTGTAAATTGAAAATAAACAGTTTTGTTAAAAGTATTATTATATTATTGATCAATTGACTGACTTTTCAGATCGCCCAGTAGTGCCATCTGCAGGGGCAGGGGCAGGTAAATATTGCAATTCTTCAACCATTCCTGGACCTGTGACCATATGGACAGTACCAAAACAAATGATCCAATGAATCCTCCTCTTCACAGCAATATCTGCAGTGCTGGGAAGGTTGTATCCCCCATATAAATAATATTCTATTCGTTGCAAGAATTAGTATAATAATTTAAATTGAAAAGTTTTGAATCTGGCGTCATTTTGCGTATCAGTTCAAAAACCATGGGCCATGGTATCGGTACGTCAGAAATCTCTTCCCAACTTTTTCGCAATCTATATGGCACGGCTGTCAATTTTTTGGTCCTTAAATGAAACTGATACTTTTTTATTTATCACAATTTTCTTTAACCAATGATGGGTTCCTGAGTGGCGCAGTGGTCCAAGGCACTGCATCTCAGTGCTAGAGGTGACACATGCTGTATCATAGGGAGGCGCCCAGCGTCGTCCGGGTTTGGACGTCATTGTGAATAAGAATTTGTTCTTAATAAATCCTCTCTGGGATAGCGGGACGCTTGCGTCCCAACAGCCTGTTAAAATGTAGAGCGCCAGATTCAAAAAAAAATCTATAAAATCAAACTTTATTAAATTACACATATAAGATACCAAATTAAAGCTACACTCGTTGTGAATCCAGCCAACATGTCAGATTTCTAAAGGCTTTTCGGCGAAAGCATAAGATGCTATTATCTGATGATAGTACAAAGGCTACACTCTCTTTGTTGACTATTTCAACCATGCCGGCGCTACTCAAAACGCAGAAATAAAATATAAAACATGCATTACCTTTGACGAGATTCTTTTGTTGGCACTCCAATATGTCCCATAAACATCACAAATGGTCCTTTAGTTCGATTAATTCCATCCATATATATCCAAATTGTCCATTTATTTGGCGCCGTTGTACCAGGAAAAACAGCGTTCAATTTGCGCAAAATCACGACAAAATATCTAAAAAATTACCTCTAAACTTTGCCAAAACATTTCAAAGTACTTTTGTAATACAACTTAAGGTATTTGTAAACGTTAATAATCGATCAAATTGAAGACGGGTCAATCTTTTCAATACAGGATATCAACAAACTCACGGTACTTTTCAAGTCTTGCTCAACTCTCAAACATAAACACAAGACGTCACTCCACTTCCGGGTCAATATCTTTCTCAATTTTCTAATGAAAAACCTTAACCTTTTTCCATACAATGGCGACATCCAGTGGAAGCAGTAGGAACTACGTGGATAGTGATTAGAATTCTGGTTTGCCCATAATAACCCATTGAACATACAGGAACTTAAAAATGAAAAAGTTAGTCCTCAGGGTTTTGACTGCTATATAAGTTATGTTATACTTACAGATATGATTCAATCAGTTTTAGAAACTTCAGAGTGTTTTCTATCCAAATCTACTAATAATATGCATATCTTATATTCTGGGGATGAGTAGCACGAAGTTGAAATTGGGCACGCTATTTTTCCCTAAGTGAAAACTCTGCACCCTATCCTCAAGAAACCAACTTGCCTAGTTAAGTACAGTTTTTTTTTAAAGTTCCTTACATTTTCGTGGTAATGCTGCAATTAGTTAGTTGTAATTTTGGGTAGAGTAGACATTTCCATGTTTTTGTTAGCTGCATGTGTGACATAACTCCACCACTCGTATTTATGATATCATCTACCAAGATGATACTTATTTATTTTTAAACAAATGTTTTTTTTATCAATTAGTATATTTGAGTTTAACCACAATATTTGGTGTATTATTTGTTCTGTCTTTTCTGGTGGATTACATTTAAATTGCAAACAACCAAGATTATTGTTTTAATCTCTACCTGGCACAGCCCGAAGGGGACTGGCCACACCTCAGAGCTTGGTTTCTCTCTAGGTTTCTTCCTAGGTTTTTGCCTTTCTAGGGAGTTTTTCCCAGTCACCGTGGATCTACATCTGCATTGCTTGCTGTTTGCGGTTTTAGGCTGGGTTTCTGTATAGCACTCTGTGACATCAGCTGATGTAAAAAGGGCTTTATTAATACATTTGATTGATTGATTGCAAAATAGCAATATTTTCGAATAACTGAAAGTGAGAGGTTAATCTGAATAAAGGGAAAAGGTATTTTTTTGAATATAGGGTGAGACATTCTTACTCATTTGCTAGAGAACCAGTTCGGATTTAAGTATAACTTTTGTATGACTGAAGCCTTTAGTGCGAGGTCTAATGCTTTAATATTTAATAATTTCTGCCCTCCAAATTCCTATTCATTATATAAATAGACCTGTTTAATTTTGTCTGGCTTGCGGTTCCAAATAAAATTCTATATTTTTGTCTCATATAATTTAAAACCTGTTGGCTAGATGTAGGCAAGACCATGAGCAAATAGGTAAACTGGGAAATGACTAAAAAGTTAATCAGGGTAATTTTTCCACAAATAGAAAGGTATTTACCTTTTCATGGTAGCAAGATTTTATCTATTTTTGCTAACTTTCTATTAAAATGATTGGAATGAGATCATTTCTTTCTTTCTGGATATTTATACAGAGTATATCCACATCACCGTCGGACCATTTTATTGGTAAACTACATGGTCATGTAAAAGTAGTATTCTTTAGTGATCCAATACGTAATATTTATCACACACAGTTATCACAATTTGTCTGTAATCCAGAGAGGTTAGAAAAATTATCTAGATCCTCTATGAGACTGTGGAGGGATCCAAGTTTTGGACGTTCTTATCCCTTGCTTGCTAACTAGCCAATTACGGCTAATTACAGTCACGGCAAAAAGCCAGAATAACAGCAATGTACCCGCATTTGCATTTGTTTAATTAAGCTGTTTTCTAGTGACATTATTTGGGTACATCCATAACAGTGGGCTAATGAGGCGCGATTTCGCATGGCATAGACATTTGCTCACGTGTCAAGGCCACTGTTGTTCAGAGGATCTATCCAACAAGACAGCTAACAAAATCACTTCATACTGAAGCTGAAAAGACTGCAAACTAGTTGCACTTTGTTTTGTTTGACCTGTTTTCAATTGATATTTCTTTGTATACTCGTTCATTACTATGGGGCAGCTGGAGATCGAATTGGTATATTGAAACAGATAGACAGCAAGGTTTATACAAACAGATAGACAGCAAGGTTTATACAAATCTCTGCTGTTGAAAACTAAATGTTAGTCTAAATGTGAGATTATGTCTAGATGCTTTTTATAGTAGAGATCAAGTTTATAAATTGCCTGGCTGGGCTGATGAGACAGTGGATTACGTAGTCAGATGGAACAGAGTAAATAGCTATTTTAATGTCATAGATTTAGCCGTGGAATCGACACCGGCTGGAAACTGGTTTTAACCAATCAGCATTCAGGATTAGACCCACCCGTTGTATAATAGACAATAAACTACGGGACAATAGCAGACAAACTACAAGACAATACTAGACATTAAACAACGGGTGGGTCTAATCCTGAATGCTGATTGGTTAAAACCGCATTCCAGCTGGTGTGGGGAGGTATATTGACCAGCGCCGGCTGGTGGGAGAAGCTATAGGAGGTCAGGCTCATTGTAATAGCAGGAATGGAATTGGCCAAGAGGACATCCTCAAGGTCCGAGGGCGGGACTTGAGATTTACATGTCTCAGACAGGGTTACCTCATCATGAGAGGAGGTTGTGTTTCCAAATCACCTCTGCTACACCTGACCAACCTGCTTTGTTCTGCAGGGCACGAGAGCATTATGAGGGAGGAAGAGGAGGTGTGTGAGTGTGTGCCCTCCCGAGTGGTGAGGTGTGTGTCTGAGCTGATCAAGTATGCTGAGGACCCAGATCCACTGAAGACAAGGGAAGTCATCACCACACAAAAATACACACAAAAAGACACACAAAAATACCCCATTATCATGAACTGTGTGATAATGTGCATAATGACTCTAGGTATTGTGAGCAGTAAGGGCGAGATGCTGTGGAACATGGACTCTGAGAGGTGGAAGAGAACCAGCCTGGTGGAGAGAAAGAAGTTCATAGAGACAGTCAGTCTGGAGCTCATCCTCACCTCAGACAGCTGGACAAAAGACTGGAAGGACAAACGCTGCACCTGCAACGGTAACAAAGGCATACTATTACTCCAACACCAGGTTAGCCCATTGAACTACAGCCTGCACTCTCAGAAAAAAAAGAGTTCCTAAAGTATTCTTTGGCTGTCCGTGTGGGAGAACACTAACCTTTATGGGTTCCATGTACTGTCGAACCCCATTAGGTTCCATTTATAACCTTCTGTGGAATAGGCTCTACATGGAACGAAAAAGGGTTCCACATGAAACCCAAACAGGTTATTAAAGGGTTCTCCCACAGAGACAACTGAAGAACCCTTTATAGGTAGGTAGCACTATGTAGTACTTTTATTCTTAGAGGCATTAGACCCTGCACAGGTAACACTAACTTCCACCCTGCCACTTCTTTTACCTGACTGGCTTGATGACTCAATACCATGTTAGTTCACTGAGCTGATGCCTTGGAGCTGAGTTTTTTACAGAAGGTTTGGGGTAAAATGCAGTATGGTTATGTGGTAATATGTTCTTAGTGTAAGAGTATATGGTACTAGGTAGTTATAAACAGTGGACATCTGTATCTAGTAGAGCTCCAATAGGGGAGGCTGGTGGAGGGAGAAATCTGAGGACGGCTTATTGTAATGCTTGGGAATGGCGTGAGGAACGGTATCAAACACATGTCAAACACGTGTGTGGTACGATTTCTCATTCAGTTCCATCCATTACAGTGAACCCATGTTCCGATTGCTCCCACCACCAGCCCCCTGTGGTTCAGCATCATGTCCAGCCACCCAGTCACTTATAGGATACGTGTTCCTGCATGCAACCTGAACGTCAGGAGTTCAAATCAGCGTCGGATCAATTTTGACAAAAGTCCTTTAAGTGTTTTTGCTTTCTAATTCTTGTTGATAATGCACATTTTTGACAGTACTTCCCATTGACAACTTACCCTTATCCAAGCCACTCCAAGTGAATGCCTAATCCTAACCAGTCAATGTTAATGCCTAATCCTAATCCTAAACACTCAAAGTTAACGCCTAATCCTAATCACTCAATGTTAATGCCTAATCCTAATCCTAATCACTCCAAGTTAATGCCTAACCTTAACTAGTGATGTTAGGTTTGATACTGGAGCTCTGAGGCATGTGTCCAAGTCTCTAAGCAGCCGATGCGTGTATTACTTTATCAAAAGTATAACATCAATGACGTCTGAAGCTTCATTTTTATCATGTGCTTTTTCAAACCGTGTGATACATGCCAGACCATGAGGCAATCTTTGTCTTAATCTCTGCAGATTCCAGGATGGACATGGAGTCGATGAGAACATCGGAAAAGCCAGACAAAGTGTCAATAATAAACTCCTGGATCTCCGATGGTAATGTTTTTTTTCATTAAATCAAATCAAACTTTATTTGCCACATGCGCCGAATACAACAAGTGTAGACTTTACCGTGAAATGCTTACTTAAAAGTCCTTAACCAACAATGCAGTTCAAGAAAAAACGTACCTTTACCTTTCTATCCAGTATGTACTTACCTTTCTATTTACTTTCTATCCAGTATGTACTTACCTTTCTATTTACTTTCTATCCAGTATGTACTTACCTTTCTATTTACTTTCTATGCAGTATATACTTAACTTTCTATTTACTTTCTATCCAGTATGTACTTACCTTTCTATTTACTTTCTATCCAGTATGTACTTACCTTTCTATTTACTTTCTATCCAGTATGTACTTACCTTTCTATTTACTTTCTATCCAGTATGTACTTACCTTTCTATTTACTTTCTATCCAGTATGTACTTACCTTTCTATTTACTTTCTATCCAGTATGTACTTACCTTTCTATTTACTTTCTATCCAGTATGTACTTACCTTTCTATTTACTTTCTATCCAGTATGTACTTACCTTTCTATTTACTTTCTATCCAGTATGTACTTACCTTTCTATTTACTTTCTATCCAGTATGTACTTACCTTTCTATTTACTTTCTATCCAGTATGTACTTACCTTTCTATTTACTTTCTATCCAGTATGTACTTACCTTTCTATTTACTTTCTATCCAGTATGTACTTACCTTTCTATTTACTTTCCATTCAGTATGTACTTACCATTCTATTTACTTTCCATTCAGTATGATTACAACGGAAGGTGTGTGTATATTCCAGTAAAGGAAGGATACAGAACAGACTGTATACTCTCTCCATCACTGAGATTATTTTTGACCAATTGATATGAATTATTTGAAATTGGTGCGTGTGTCTCCCCCAGGGTTGTGGATTGTACAGAACATTTTCCCGCTGGTCCAAAAATGGGAATGGGGAACCACGTCCAACTTCCTCTTCAAGATCCAAGGTACAGTAACATCAGACCTCTTCCTAACATGATAGCATAACTAGTATCAGTCATCAGGATCTTATGTTTCCCTCCAAAATAGCAGCTTTCTTGGTTGGTTCTCTCTTTCTCTCTCTACTCTCTCTCCTCTCTCTTCTCGCTCCCCCTATCTCTCTAACCCCCCTCTCTCTCTGTACCCCCCATTTATCTCTCTCCCCCCTCTCTGTACCCCCCCCCCTTTCACTCTACCCCGCCCTCTCACTCTCTCTCTCTACTCTCACTCTCTCTCTCTACCCCCCCTCTCTCTCTCTCCCTCTCCCCCCCTCTCTATCTCCCCAGATACTAACGTCCCGAGCAGCATGGCATCCAAAGAGAAGATTCATCTGGTAGACGCTGGGTTAAAGATCAACTCTCCCTACCCCCCCATCCTGCGCACATCCAGGGAGGTTGACCTCATCATCTCCTTGGACTTCAGCGAGGGAGACCCCTTTGAGGCAAGCACACACACACACACACACACACACACACACACACACACACACACACACACACACACACAATGTTTATTCCTATTCAAGCCTTTCAGAAGAACATGACGTGCCTAGATAGTAGTGACCCTCAATTCAATTCAAGGGGCTTTATTGGCATGGGAAACACACGTTAACATTGCCAAAGCAAGTGAAGTAGATAATATACAAAAGTGAAATAAACAAAAATGAACAGTAAACATTCCACTCACAGAAATTCTAAAAGAATAAAGACATTGCAAATGTCATTATGTCTATATACAGTGTTGTAACAACGTGTAAATGGTTAAAGTACAAAAGGGAAAATAAATAAACATAAATATGGGTTGTATTTACAATGGTGTTTGTTCCTCACTGGTTGCCCTTTTCCTGTGGCAACAGGTCACAAATCTTGCTGCTGTGATGGCACACCGTGGTATTTCACCCAGTAGATATGAGTTTATCATAATCGGGTTTGTTTCAAATTATTTGTGAATCTGTGTAATCTGAGGGAAATATGTGTCTCTAATATGGTCATACGGCAGGAGGTAAGGAAGGTAAGGAAGGAGGTAAGGAAGTGCTGCTCAGTTTCC
This sequence comes from Salvelinus alpinus, assembly GCF_045679555.1. NCBI lineage: Eukaryota > Metazoa > Chordata > Actinopteri > Salmoniformes > Salmonidae > Salvelinus > Salvelinus alpinus. The sequence continues at coordinate 17,163,271 of NC_092116.1, forward strand.
ACCTCATTTTGCGGGCAGTGTGCACATAGCCTGTCTTCTCTTGAGAGCCAGGTCTGCCTACAGCGGCCTTTCTCAATAGCAAGGCTATGCTAATTGAATCTGTACATAGTCAAAGCTTTCCTTAAGTTTGGGTCTGCCACTGTATACTCTCTGTTTAGGGCCAAATAGCATTCTAGTTTGCTCAGATTTTTTGTTAATTCTGTCCAATGTGTCAAGTAATTATATTTTAGTTTTCTCATGATTTGGTTAGGTCTAATTGTGTTTCTGTCTTCTCTCTCCCCTCTCTTGCTCTCTCTCTAGGGTGTAGGGGCTAGGGAGTAGTGACTAGGACGTAGGGCCTAGGGCACGTGTCAAACTCATTCCACGGAGGGCTGAGTGTCTGTGGGTTTTCGCTCCATCATTGTACTTGATTGATAAATTAAGGTACTAATTAGTAAGGAACTCCCCTCACCTGGTTGTGGAGGTTTTAATTGAAAGGAAAAAACTAAAACCTGCAGCCACTCAGCCAGCCATGGAATGAGAGACACCCCTGACCTAGGGACCAGGTGCCGGGTAATAGTGACTAGGAAGTAGGTAATAGTGACTTGGAAATAGGGACTAGGGATTAGTGTCTAGGGAGTAGGGACTAGGGGCTGGTTAGAAGGACATCGACATAACCATACTACTGATCCCGCTCCTCACAGACGGTGTTTAGTGCCAAAAAGTATGCTCTTCAGCAGAAGCTCCCCTTTCCCCCAGTGAAGGAGAGTGTGAGGGTGGAGAAAGACCATCCGCAGGGCTGCTACGTTTTTGAGGGGCGACACCCTGAAGAGCCCACCATCATGCACCTGCCCCTGTTCAACCTGCAGAACTGCCAAGGTCAGTTGTAGACACTGACTACTATGATGACTATCTGCGTCTGACTTTTATCCTTGTCTCTACGACTAAGCACTATTCTGACATCTCTTTTTTTCCCTGTCTCTTTTTTATCTCTGTGTCATGTCTTTTTCTTGTTTATCTGCACCAACTGTCTGCTTTTTATGATGGCATTAGTATTTTTATTTTACCTTCATTTAACTAGGAAAGTCAGTTAAAAACAAATTCTTGTTTACAATGACGGCCTAGGAACAGTGGGTTAACTGCCTGTTCAGGGGCAGAACAACATATGCTTACCTTGTTCAGGGATTCAAACTTGCAACCTTTCGGTTACTAGTCCAACACTCTAACCACTAGGCTACCTCCCGTAATGCACTTTAAGGTGCATTACCACTACCGGACTGGAGTGTAGACCTCAGTTCATCTTTCAATCACCCACGTGGGTATATTCTCCTAAACACCAATGAGGAGATGGGAGAGGCGGAACTTGCAGCGGGCGAGCATTGTGGGTGCAATGATTGGATACTGCACTCGACACGAGCGGTCAGCATGTTAGTCTCTGTCTCAGTCTCTAAGTTGTTCTAAGTGTTGTATCTGTATTAATTCTCTGGACTCTATTTTTAACACCCTCACGCCATGGTAAATCTAAACGTTGGTGGTAGCACTATAGCAGCCATACTCAAGCCCGATCCGGGGTCAATACGGACCGCGGGTCCGGAGTGTAAAAAATTATATATGATTATTGTAATTTTTAACACTCATGTCACGAACCGGCTCGTAGCCCGTAACAAAAAGGGAGACGATGCAGAGATCAAGGAATAACAAAAATATATTTATTAACTAAAGAAAACTATATACAATTAACAATACTGTGTGTAGTCAGTAATCAGTAATGTAAGTGAGTGGTTGCGTACGTAGATGTGATAATGAGGGGTGTCCCTGGCTATGCCCCCCCACCTCCCCCATAAAACCGGGGACCACCAAGGACCCCGGAACATCACACTAACCAAACGTAAACAAACAAAAAACTGCCCTGGTAAACGCTATCACCCTGCCCCAGCCAACCTCATCCTCCCCAGACCTCAGCAACCTTTGCGCACAGGAAGCAACCTTTAAGAGAAAATAAGAAAATGAGGACAGCAGGGAACAGATGACAGGAGCGACAGTACAATGCAAAATAAACTAAATAAACAGTGGCCAGTCACGTGGACGATACGCATACCCTCGGGGACCACGCGTATGAGAACGTGTCCACCGATCAATAGGACCAGACGTGTTCAGGAACAGCGCGCACGAGAGAGCATGTCAGCAACGACATTATCAGTACCCCTGATGTGCCGCACATCGAGATGGAATGATCATGGAACGAGTCACCGCCCATGCAGAGAACACCTCTGGGAAACACTGCGCTCTCATCGGGAATCCCTACAAACGATGGCTTAGCAGAAACCACCAGAGATGAAGACACGACAGGCCATACACGCTCACCAGCGTTATTCCCAAGGATAACGTTGATACCCTCAATAGGCAACGAAGGACGCACCCCTACCACAAACTTGCCTTTCACCAGTTCAGAATCCAACATCAGTTTATTCAATGGAACTGACAGTGTTCAACCCGATTCCCCTAATTAGAACACTATTCCCTGAATCAGTCTCAGCAGAGAAGAGTAACACAGACTAACAAATGACTCAGAGGCACCTGTGTCCCTCAGGATCGTCCCTGTCACTGGGTCGTTACTTCCTAACAGAGAAACAAAACCCTCTGTAATGAAAGTTAAATAATCTGGGTCAAGTGGAGCTTTCACATGCCCCTGGACATGAGATGGACTGAAAAGAGTGAACTGATGGACAGGTACTGCTAATGCCTTAGGCTAAGGTTTAACGTTAGCACGACTACTGCATTTACCCTTAGCCCTGAGAACAGGACATTCGTTTTTCCAATGACCTGTTCCCTGACAGTAGTGACACTTGACTAAAGTCAGCTTTACCATGGGAGCCAGGGTCAACCCTAGACGAATGAAACTCTGACCGTAAACCAAAGTGTCTCAGTGGGCGAGAACCAAATCTCTCCGAATGCCCCCACTCACTCCAAATTACGGGGCTCTGCAAAGCCACTTTGAGTCAAAACATACTCACCTGCCAAAACCGCAGCTTCAGAGACAACCTTCACTTTTGTTTGGTAATGCACGCAGCTACACGATCAGGGATTGTGTCCTTCAATTGCCCTAGCATAATCAGATCACACAGCCCCTGGAAAGTTGTAACCGCAGAGACGGAACACCAGCAATTAAACTGTGAAGATAACTCTCACGCAAACTCAACATGAGTCTGTTTATCAGCCTTTTTTAAAATTCTAAATCTTTGGCGGTAAGCCTCAGGAATCAATTCGTTTTAACCTGACACTGTCGACTACACCAAGAGCTGAATATGCTTCCTGCGCTTTACCAGTCAACACACACTGTAACATTAAAGTGTGATCAGAATCAGGCCAGCGCCTAGTGTCAACAACACGCTCAAACAACAACAAAAAATGTCTCAGGGTCCTTCTCATTATATTTTGGCAACAGCCGTACGTTTTCAACAGTATCAAATGTGTCCGGGGCACGACCGAGAGAGGAACAACCCCAAGGTAAATCAGGGTCACTTTCCCAAAGCAAACTCTCCCCCGGAAGCTTTCCTTCCCTAACTAATTCTAGCCTCTCTTGTTGCAGCTTGATTTTAGCACGCACCAAATCCTGTTTAATTCCAATTCCTTGTCATACTTAACACGATCATGCTCCAGTTTAGCTTGTTCATGCTCTAGCTGTAACAGAAGCAGTTCTTTCTGCTGTTCAAAAGGAAGACTACTAAGGCTAACAGACGGAGAGGCCATTGTAACAAAACAGGGAGACTGCTGGGGAGGTGGTGAGTCCTTGTCAGAGGCTGCCACAGTGGTAATGTTGAGTATACCACTTTCCATCAGATTGGCCTTCAATATCAATTTCAACCTGGTAGTGATTAGTGATCTTCATCAGCTGTTCTTTAGTACATCATTCTAACAGTTCCTCTGATGGAATGTGAATGAACTCGTCTACATTAGATGCCATAGTCACAAGTAACTACAAAAAATAATATTGCTCTTCCCCTCTGCTGAGCACACCAGACCACAACAAGAGAAATGCAAATCACACTGGGCACCACAGGAGAGAGATGAGATGCATAAGGAGCTTCCCCAAATCCTACAATAATTCAATCTTTGTCTTCATGTGGATTTGCGGTGTGTATTTATGCACTGTAGCCCGCTGGCATGGAGAAAAAAACTGCACGGATGTGCCCCGAGACAACTGCTCCGTACACAGACACCACACAAAAATAACAAACAAAATAACCGTGCCCAACGTATTTCAAAGTGGAACATGTCACTAAGCCTAACAAGGGAAAAGAAAGGCTATAGCTCCGGGTAGCAAGTGGCACTAGCCTACCCAAATCTCTCATTGGAGGTACACAGCAGATTGAACTCTACTCGAACCATTATCCCAACAGTGAGAAGAGCAAGAATTCCTAGCCTGTGCAGGGGCCTGGAAACTAAATGTTAGTCTCTCCAACGCAGCACACAACCAATTATCCACCCCAGCGGCAAGTTTAACAAACAAAGGCAACCAACACTGGGCTTACCAAACAGCGCAACTCAAAACAGCTGTACCAAAAGCTGAAAACAAAGCACCTACAGAGTTTATCAAACAAGCAGCTACAGAGTTTATCAAACACTAACTCCACATTTTCTCCCAAACAAAATATACTTACCAGTTAAGTTAACGAGACTAGAATTAGGCCTACTGGCATACTTTTCCATGCAACGCACCATTTGATGACGTCACAGGACGACCAAAATCACTGATACTTCTCTAAGGCACTATACCAAACACTTATAAGACTATGCAGTGAATACCAACCAAAGTGCATCCCAATTAGCATTAATCCCTTATAATGCAACAAAATATTATATGCAGAAATGTCTAGGAACCAACCATATAATCCCAGATTATCCCACCACTTGTCACGAACCGGCTCGTAGCCTGTAACAAAAAGGGAAACAACGCAGAGATCATGGAATAACAAAAATATATTTATTAACTGAGGTAAACTATATACAGTTAACAATGGGGTGTGGTCTTATGTAAGTGAGTGGTTGCGTACATAGATGGTGATAATGAGGGCTGTTGAAAGGTGCCAAAACAAACAACCCACAAAATGCCACAACCAAAAATAACAGTGTGTCTGCGTGGAGTGAGTCTACTCAATGAACGGGGGAAAGGTGAATTTATCCTCGGGACACACCCAAGCCCAGGTGTGTCCCATTTCCCTGACAACCCTCCCGGCTCCACCCACCGACATCCTATTAAGGAAAACAAGAGCAAAGAAAAATAATTCGGCAGACAGAGTGGGAGGTTGTCACACTCGGACCCGCGGTCCGTATAGAACCTGTTATGGGTCTGGATCCGGACCGCATTTGAGTATGGCTGCTATAGTGCTACCGCCAACGCTTAGATTTACCATGGCACTAGGTTTGTTAAAAATAGAGCCAAGAGACTTAGAACACAGATACTTACAAAACTTGTTTTACTCAGTCGGGCTTTGATCCCAGGTATCATAAACACACATAAGACATGGACAAATGTGTAGAAATTAAATTTAAAACTTCAAAATGTTCTCTCTGCCAACAACAGGTGGGGAAACAGTTTGGGGTCGATTTGGTTGCGAGGCGGGGGTTTATTACTGCGCAGATAATTGACGATAACCATCCAGTTATCACCTACAGCAAGGTCAAACAAGTCAATGTTTTGACAGTTTACTAAACTACTTATTTAGAACCATAGAGTTACAGCAAGTCATCACAAAGACAACAGGAGCAGGGTCTATTTTTCTCCACTTCCTGTCTGACTGACGTGCCCAAAGTAAACTGCCTGTTACTCAGGCCCAGAAGCGAGGATATGCATATAATTGGTACCATTGGATAGCAAACACCTTGAAGTTTGTAGAAATGTTAAAATATTGTATGAGACTATAACACAATTGATATGGTAGAAGAAGATCCAAAGAAAAACCAACTGGAATATATTGGAATTGCTCTTCCAATGGAACGTATTGGGTCATATCCAAATCCAGCTCCCAGATTGCAATTCCTATGGCTTCCACTAGATTTGTTCCACTAGATTCTAGGATTCAGGCTTGTTTCTTCCCAAACGAGGAAGAATTCTGAGTTTTAGTGAGTTGGAAATCAGTCTGTGCGCACGCAACGAAGAGGGCACGGACCTGCTAATTTTGCTTTCCTATTGAACATACTTCTTTCCGTATTAAATATTATAGGTTAATTACATTTTAGGGTACCTGAGGATTAAATAGAAACATATTTTGACTTGTTTTAACAAAGTTTAGCGGTAGCTTTTTGGATTCCTTTCTCTGCACGTTGAACGAGTGGATTACTCAAATCGATGGCGCCAACTAAACTGACTTTTGGGATATTGTCACGAGAATTATGTTCTCAATGTTCATAAACCCAATTCAATTAACTACTCAGCCTGAAACCCAGAATTTGTAAGAAATTGGTTGAAATGAATCAGATGGAGGCCCAGCTACGATAGTCAGAAAGTTTATTTACGAGAGCGCACTCCTCTGTTGTACAAGACAATTCATTTTACACTGGCTTCTCGTGCACACACATTCACACAAACATACGCACACACATTCACACTAACATTAGCACACAATGTCCTGCTACCCAGCTGACAAAGATTAGGGGACCCCGTGAGACTTACTCCCCATCCTCCCTCAAGATAGGGAGACCCTGGGAAGTACTCTCAGTGGCCCCCAGCCAAGGTCAGCACCAAATCTTGCTCAGACAGTCTGTTATTCAGATACTATTATAGACATATTGTACAGACTATGGTTATACATAATTCTAATCAATTTCATACGATTATACGGCTTCAGGGTGGAATATTCTAGTCATTCATATAAATTCCATCAACAGATATAAAGAAGTAATTTATCTAACAAAACGACCATGCATGTTGTAGCTGGGACCCTTTGGATTGCAAATCAGAGGAAGATTTTCAAAATAAGTGAATATTTAATCGCTATTTGTGATTTTATGAAGCCTGTGCTTGTTGAAAAATATTTTGATGTGGGGCACCATCCTCAAACAATATCATGGCATGCTTTCGCTGTAAAGCCTATTGTAAATCGGACAATGCAGTTAGACGAACAAGACTTTAAGCTTTTAACCGATATAAGACACTTGTATGTACCAAAATGTTTAATATCCATAATTCTTATGATTATTTATTTGAATTGCCGCCCTCCAATTTCACTGGAAGTTGTCGACAGGTCTCCCGCTGGAGAGACGCCTAGCTCTAAGAAGTTTTAAAGCACCATTTCAACTTAAACATTTAAAGATCATCAAGGCTATATATGCTTAGTTTAATACACTGTAAACAAACTTAAAAATACCCAAAAAATAATTGGCCCTTTTTTTTTATCACCCTACTTGTAGACTAGTTCAACGCCAATGCCATCCTCCTCTCTTTCATTTTGGGAAAACGTATGTGACGACCATGGGTTTATAATCACGGAAATCGACTCTGCCGCTTGAGCATGTTTTTGCGGCACAGTCAATAGCGCACCGGACCTCGGGCTAGGAGGTCGAGGGTTCGATACCTGCTACCTGCTGTTTCATTACAGGTATATGGATCTGACATACAGTACACTTTTATTTTTTGTTGTCATAGGCTAGGAAGTAGTTTCGCTAAGTAGCCTAACTTCATCACATGGGCAACAATGAACCAGCTAAGTTTGCTAGCTAGTTAACGTGAGCTACATATAGGCTACTACATGGGCTACACATTCTGAGACAGTGGGGCAGTGTTTCCCCTGCTCGGATGATTTCTCCAGTGAGACTCAGCCACTTGCAAATATACTTAAACATCATAAAAACACAGAGAGAGATGAAACATAAATTATTTTATAAATATAAAATATAAATGTTTTATTGGTCAAATAGTTGCATCCATGACTACACGCCACTGCTAGGAAATTGTATGACCGGACCTTCTCAAATAGTACTTGAGTACCCCTGCGTTTTAGGTTCGGGGTTGTTTTAGAAATATTTGAGCTATTTTCACAACTAAAAAGTATCAGCGCACTGCTGGTGCAAAAGGACTGGGTTTTCAGAACGTGCTCCACGGCAAAATGTGGTTGCTTCAAATGGTGTATTTAAGGTATTTTATGTCTTGCCCTGAAGTCAACTCCAATTCCAATAAATGGCTTATATAAACAAAATATAAAATATAACCTATCTTTGTTTAACTTATGTCCGTCCCCTCGCCCAGACCCGGGCGCGAACCAGGGACCTTCTGCACACATCAACAACTGACACCCACGAAGCGTCGTTAACCATCGCTCCACAAAAGCCACGGCCCTTGCAGAGCAAGGGGAACCACTACTTCAAGGTCTCAAAGCGAGTGACGTAACCAATTGAAACGCTATTAGCGTGCACCACCGCTAACTAGCTAGCCATTTCACATCCGTTACTTTTGCTAAATAAATTAACTTGAACCCATTTGCAGTCCACATTGTTCAAAGTAATTACATGGTTGGCTTCAATAGCATTCACACTGATATTGGGGCTAGGCTTACTGTAAATTACATTATGGCTGAGCATGGATATGCCAAACATTGTCAATAAGCTAAATGAATTATTGATAAGGCCTAAAAAGAGAACGAATAATTATTATGTTAAATAGGCTATGTCACACTTACAGGTACCATCATTTCTCCCAGTGGGCACATAATATTAAAACAACGCAGACTATGGAGAGTTTTACGCACATCCAAACTTTTCACAGTAGCAGGACAAATATCCAATATAAAGGGAGAATGTCCACTCACCATTATACTGCTCCCAAATAGGTACAGTATGTTTTATGAACAGAATCGGAACCATTTTACAGATCAGATCGCATTCACACATCTCCAGAAGTTGTATTGCATGCGCGGCACAGACGTTGTAACCATAAAACCAGGAAGGTGAATCATTCTAATAAGATTTTGTTTTTCGTTTAATTTTATTACAACCAATCTTTTTATTTTTTAAATACATGTAAAATGTAATCGGCAGGATAAAAAAAAGACACTCATTGCTGTTGAACCATCATTCGTTATAGTAGGTCTAAGGGAGGGCTTGTGTTTTGAACATATGAAACGGAAAACATGCAGGTGTTACAGGTTATAGATAACTTCTAAATATGATTGCAAGGAGCTGATATAAAACAGGTAAATTGCTTAACCTGGTGTTAGGGCAGGAAAATGACAGTGGGTCAGTTTTTACATGACGAAATTGCAAACGTACGTGTATTTGACACTAGCATCACCTTAACACCCCAGCTGTAAATAGAACCCTCTGTGTTCAATATGTTCAAAGTTGTGTTGTAAGGTTCTCTGTTCTCTTCCTAGGCGAGGAGGAGATTAAGAAGGAGAGGGAGAAGTACAAAACGTTACAGCTGCACTACGGTGCGCCTGAGATCGAATACCTCCTGAAGAAGGCCAAGGACAACTTGAAGAACAACAAATACAGGATCCTGGTACAGATCATTATGGCTGTCCAACGCAGAAAGAATCGCACGTCAGTGGCTCAATAGTCTGTATCTGTGGTGTAAAGTACTACAATATTTTTTGGGAGTATCTTTACTTTATTTATATTTGACAACTTTTACTTCACTACATTCCTAAAGAAAAAAACATTTTTTTTTTACCCCATACACTTACCCTGACACTTACCCAGGACAGAAAATGTATAATTCAAGCACTTATCAAGAGAACATCCCTACCTGTGAGTCTCTGCTGCCTCTGATCTGGTTGAGTGATTAGAAGCACCTGCTGCTCGTCTGTGTTCCCAACAAATGCTGTCTTGAATTAAAAAGATGTGTACCTACACACTGTCTGTGTATGCTATCCCTAATGCATTAAACTTGATTTTCTTTGAGTGCAGACACATCACACCCTTCCTCTGAATTTGCCGTTTTTACGCACAATCCAAGCTTCTGGGAAAGCTCGATTGTCCCTGTGATTAGGACTCAATAAACACAAATTCTTCTTTACATGTCTGAGTGTTGGAGTGTGCCCCTGGCTGTCTGTGAAAAAGAAAATGGTGCTGTCTTGATTGCTAATATATGTCATGTGAAATGATTTATACTTAAGTATATTTAAAACCAAATACTTTTACTGGGTGATTTTAAACTTGAGTCATTTTATAAACATTTTATAAACATTTTATAAACTTTTATAAACTTCATAAGCAAAAAAATAAATGTCCTCACTGCCAACTGCATTTATTTTCAGCAAACTTAACATGTGCCAATATTTGTATAAACATAAGATTCAATAACAGACAAACTGAACAAGTTCCACAGACATGTGACTACCATAAATTGATTGTGTTCCTGAACAAAGGGGGGGGTCAAAATCAAAAGTAAAAGTCAGCATCTGGTGTGGCCACCAGCTGCATTAAGTACTGCAGTGCATCTCCTCATGGTCTGCACCAGATTTGCCAGTTCTTGCTGTGAGATGGTACCCCACTCTTCCACCAAGGCACCTGCAAGTTCCCGGACATTTCTGGGGGGAATGGCCTTAGCCCTCACCCTCCGATCCAACAGGTCTCAGACGTGCTCAATGGAATTAAGATCCGGGCCCTTCGCTGGTCAGAACACTGACATTCATGTCTTGCAGGAAATCATGCACAGAACAAGCAGTATGGCTGGTGGCATTGTCATGCTGGAGGGTCATGTCAGGATGAGCCTGCAGGAAGGGTACCACATAAGGGAGGAGGACGTCTTCCCTGTAACGCAGCGTTGAGATTGCCTGCAATGACAAGCTCAGTCCGATGATGCTGTGACACACCGCCTCAGACCATGACGGACCCTCCACCTCCAAATCGATTCTGCTCCAAAGTACAGGCCTCGGTGTACCGCTCATTCATTCGACGATAAACACGAATCCGACCATCACCCCTGGTGAGACAAAACCGCGACTCGTCCATGAAGAGCACTTTTGCCAGTTCTGTCTGGTCCAGCGACGGTGGTTTTGTGCCCATAGGCGACGTTGTTGCCGGTGATGTCTGGTGAGGACCTGCCTTACAACAGGCCTGCAAGCCCCCAGTCCAGCCTCTCTCAGCCTATTGCGGACAGTCTGAGCACTGATGGAGGGATTGTGCATTCCTGGTGAAACTCGAGCAGTTGTTGCCATCCTGTACCTGTCCCGCAGGTGTGATGTTCGGCTGTACTGATCCTGTGCAGGTGTTACACGTGGTCTGCCACTGCGAGGACAATCAGCTGTCCGTCCTGTCTCCCTGTAGTGCTGTCTTAGGCGTCTCACAGTACGGACATTGCGCTATTGCGCCTTCACCACACTGTCTGTGTGAGCGGACCATTTCAGTCTGTCTGTGACGTGTACACCGAGGAACTTAACTTTCCACCTTCTCCACTGCTGTCCCTTCGATGTGGACAGGGGGTTGCTCCCTCTGCTGTTTCCGGAAGTCCACAATCATCTCCATTGTCATAACAAATATTCATTCAAGGAAACTGAGATTTACAACACAAGCCTGTTTGTTATCTAACAGCTATGAACTTTTCTTCTTTAAGGTTAAAAAATTAAGCAATCGGGTAACAAAATCATAAACTATGTGTGTGGTCAAAATCTGTTTGCTTTCCATGCCAATACCTAGGGCTTTCCATGCCAATATTGCCATAGGGAAATGGTATCCAGGGAAAAAAGGGTGTGTGCCTAGGTGAGCCACCACATTGCCAGTTCCACACACAAACATAATACATAAATTAATGTTCTTAATTCCTTATTTTCATAGTAAATTCATAATCAAATTATCATAGGCAATATTTAATATTTTTGTAAATGGAGCAAAACAAATATAGCATAAATAAAAAAAATGGGAATTTGGCTCCAACACCAGTGTTGATGGAAACTAAATCATGAATGACATCCATTTCTATGAGGTATCGTTTTAGCAGAGTATTAATCTTGGAACCTAGAAGCTAGTTTTTAAAGTTTTTAAAATTGAAATTCTGGGGGAGCAGGAAATAAACACTGAGGACAAGTTTCCACCCCGCTAGTGTAACGGATGTGAAATGGCTAGCTAGTTAGCGGGTACGCGCTAATAGCGTTTCAATCAGTTACGTCACTTGCTCTGAAACCTAGAAGTAGTGTTTCCCCTTGCTCTGCAAGGGCCGCGGCTTTTGTGGAGCGATGGGTAACGTCGCTTCGTGGGTGACTGTTGTTGATGTGTGCAGAGGGTCCCTGGTTCGCGCCCGAGGTCGGGGCGAGGGGACGTACTAAAGTTATATTGTTACACTAACATTTTTGCCACAATGCCCATTCCATTCCACCCAGCCCTACGTTTACAATCCGACCTGTAAGCGTTCCGCGAAACATGGAGTTAGCTGAACATGTTGGATGCCATCATTTTGCAGGTGAGCAGTGTGCATTCAATTCCGTTTGTAAAAAATCTGATTTCACTTGTAGCACCCTACTCTCTATTTGTCGATAGAATCTGTGGCTTTGGTAAAATCTATTGGAGAATGAGGAATAATGGTGGGCTAATGCTAACTTTAGTGACCCTTCCTGCAGGCTCATCCTGACATGTAACAGGAAATGAATCTGCTACTCTCAATAAATCAGACTATTTAAATAGATTTTACCAAAGCCACAGATTCTATTTAAATAGATTTTACCAAAGCCACACATTCTATTTAAATAGTCTGATTTATTGAGAGTAGCAGATTCATTTCCTGTTGAAGCATTTTGGGTTCCGTTTAGAAACCTCAGTAGAAATGGTTCAACATGGAACCCAACAGGATTCTTCAAAGGATGCTCTGACCATTGGCTCCTACAGGGAAAAATTAAGAACCCTACTTTGATACTAATGATTACTTTTTGTGTGTACCATTGTCACCTGATCATCCCCTACATTCATCCGCTCTTCTGTCCAGTGTACTCTTCCCCAGGGCTCCACTGCAACTCAGTAAAGTGTAATGGTCTTCCTCTTGGATATTAGTAGTCGGTTCTGGACCACTTCCGACCTATATTTTTATGTAGAGCTTTGTGAACGTCACGTGCTTTATTCCACCGCCATTCTCCAGTGCAGAGCATACTTGAAGTGTCAGGTTTCACATCCCTCATTTGCATAGGGAGTGATGTCACATTTTCTGGCAAAGGATTGATTTCCTCTGGCTCAGTATGTCGCAGTCCCTCATGGGTTGTTTTCTGGTAGGGGAGAGTAGTGCGCATTTGTTAACGTTATCTCACGAGGCAAGTCAGTTAAGAACAAATTCTTATTTTCAATGACGGCCTAGGAACAGTGTTCAGGGGCAGAACGACAGATTTGTACCTTGTCAGCTCGGGGATTTGAACTTGCAACCTTCCGGTTACAAGTCCAACGCTCTAACCACTAGGCTACCCTGCCACCCCATTTGAACTTGCTGTGGTCTTCTCAGACGGATTAAGCTCTCAAAATGAATTTTCCCCATAAAATGTATATATGACTACTACTTTCTCACAGAGGGACGAAATCACTTAAATCTGAAGTTGTAAGGAGTCTGAAGACATTTGAATGGCAGCTGTGTGATGCAGACAACTTTCTGACAGTAATGTAAAATGGTGGCAATTTGTCACTTAATATAAGTTTTCACCTTCACCTAAATGTTATTAAGTAATTTTTTATTTGATTGTTACTATATTAAGAAAGGCCTTTTGCTGAATAATTTTTTTTTCTTCATATTTTCCATAATATTTGTACTACGTACTTGAACCTGTGACCTCAAAAGTTAGTACACGTCAGCCATTTATAACCATTGTTTCACAGAAAGGTGACAGACCTTTCTAGAACTATTCAGCATGGCCAACACATGAAAAAATTAACTTTTGGCTATGTCTATTTAGGTGGAAATCTACATTTATATAGCTATATTCATAAAAATCAGGTACATTTATATAGCTATATTCATAAAAATCAGGTACATTTATATAGCTATATTCATAAAAATCAGGTACATTTATATAGCTATATTCATAAAAATCAGGTACATTTATATAGCTATATTCATAAAAATCAGGTACATTTATATAGCTATATTCGTAAAAATCAGGTACATTTATATAGCTATATTCATAAAAATCAGGTACATTTATATAGCTATATTCATAAATTTAATTGTGCAGAAAGTTTTTTTAAATGTTACAATAATTTCAGCACCATTACATTATTGAAATAAGCATGCATGGACATACTTATCTTCGATTGTATATAATTTCACTGCCACCAGGAAAGCACAAAAGGGTGTTTCAGAACTATGTTGAAACTGGTGGTCAGGCTTCATGTCTGTGGTCTGCTTTTCTATCCCACCAGGTAAGATTAGTTTAAAAAATTGTTTTTGGGGGGGTGAAATGCATTTTTTACTCCATACACTTTCCCTGACACCCAATAGTAGCCTAACTGTTTTTTGGTTACATTTTGAATGCTTAGCAGGACATAAAAAATGTCTAAATCACACACTTATCAAGAGAACATCCCCTACCTGTTCATCCCTACTGCCTTTGATCTGGCGGAATGATCAGAAGCACATGCTGCTCATTGGTTGCTCGTCTGTGTTCCCAACAAATGCTGTCTTGAATTAAAAGGATTTGTACCTCCACACTGGAGAAAGCAGAAACGTCTGTGTACGCCATCCCTAATTCGGTACAAATAAAAATCAAGTAAGCTTTATGTGAACACCTCACACACTGTGTTTGTTTGAATTTGGGGGTTTTATGGACCAGCCAAGTTTCCGGGAGATCGAGATGATCCCCTTTTTGATTACGCTTCGTTTGACGTCTCAGACTGTTGACGTGTGCCCCTTGCAAAACGTTAAAAATAAAATGTGCCATCTGGATTGCTTAACAAGGAATTTGAAATGATTTGTTATTTTACTTTTGAAACTGAAGTATATTTAAAACCAAAGACTTAGACTTTACCTCACGTAGTATTTTACTGGGTGACTTACACTTGAGTCACTTTTTATTAAAAGACGTCTTTTCCAGACATTGAAGTTCGGTTCAATATAGGTTCTGAATGAACGGTGAGGTATTTTCTGTATGTTTAAAATACATATTTTCCAGGACATTGAATTTAGAAATTTAGATTTAGAAATATATGTATTTTCCGAATGTTGAAATCAGGTTAATTTTCGGGGCTTAATGAAAGTTGAAAATAAGTGATTTATAGATGTCTACGTTTGGGCCAAATCATGGCTGGTCCAGACTGAACAAAATCTGAACCAAACATAGAAGTCTATGATTGGTTCAGATTTGGTCCTGACTGGATCAAAAGTGGAGGTTTATATCAAGTCTGCTCCCGAACTGCACCCAAAAGACGTCCAAAAGGCGTCAGCGTTGGTCCGTCCTTACAGAGGTGTAGCCTACAGTGTTGCCTGAAATTTGATTTTATGAATGCCCATCTTTATGATAAGCCTACTGACGTCCGGACAAGACCAAAAAAGACGTCCAAAAGATGTCGGGCTTGTGCTTGCTGGGGTGTAGCCTACCATGTCAGCCCCCAGTGGAATTTTCTGAATGACCATCCATGTGGTTGGCCCACCATTTGTAAAGTTGGCTTTATTAGTCTTGATTCCTGTGACTAATCAATTTGTCTATTTAAGCTCTGAACACCAGCTACCTAACTTTATCAGGAGTTACCACAAGCCTATTTGCAATGTGTTTACACAGCAGGAAATGCAGAAGTATTTTATTTTTCGCTATGATAAGCTTTTCAAATTCAGAAATACAAACATGAAATCACTGATCATGACAATGGGGTGAAACTCCTGGAGAACAGTTGTGATTGTCCATTCCATATTGTCCATTTTACTTTGACCTGTCCTGTTATAGGATATGTTGTTAACATGACAGCTCATTATAACTGATTTAGTGTCATTTAGGTTATTAGCATATTTGATCGGAAAACCTGCATGATGTAAAAGTGTCCTACATCTTCATACATTTTATCTCCAGGCTGCAGGATACAGAAAAGGCCACATACTCTTTCTACCATATCCTCTATCTGCTACATGATTTATGTTAGATCATGTTGTTTAATGAACGTTGGTGGAACGCTGCAGAGATGCATCTCTCCAACAGCACCCTGGAGAGGCGCTGGGAATGGACAAGCAAAATATTTTTCACCCCTGCCTTCGACAAAGTGGGCAATGCTTATCAAAGGGCGATATCAGCGCTCACCTAAAAAGCCCATATGTCACTGGTTGAGAGGTGTAACCTACAGAGAGGCTGTAGGCTCCACAATGCATCATTTATCAATTTGTTTATTGGCTCTTTTAATCCACACATACTCTACAGTGACTATGCCTGAAACATAATACTCAAGTCACACCATTGTTGTATGGTGTTCCATGTATTATTCAGTGCTGCTGTTCACTTATTTATTGAGCCTCAAATGTTATTCATTTTGACAACAGCACAGTCTCAAAATAGAATTGACTGTGCTTTCCTCCCAAATGGCACCCCGTTTCACTACACCAGGATTTCCCAAACTCTGTCCTGGGGCCCTCCTGGTGCACATGTATTGTTGTTGTCCTAGCACGACACAAGCTCTTCTCTGTCCTGACATCCTAATGGTGGAACCAGCTTCCCCCTAGAAGATACGGCAGCAGAGTCCCTGCCCATCTTCTGAAAACATCTGAAACCCAACCTCTTCAAACAGTATCTTAAATCTTGAACCCTCCCCCTTCTGCTCTGACTCTATTGATAGCTACGTTATTGAGGAAAATGTACTTTCTATGCCTGTAATATGTAGATGTCTCAGCTAGTTATCTTAAGATGCATAGACGAACTGTAAGTCGCTTTGGAAAATAACATCAGCTAAATAAATCAGCTAAATCAGCTATCAGCTAAATGACAAAAATGTACATGTAAAATGTAAATAACTAAGTCATCATTTAAATGTGATTATTTGAATCAGCTGTGTAGTGCTAGGGCAAGAAACTAAACATGCACCCATGGGAGGGTCCCAGGACCTAGTTTGGGAAACCCTGCCCTACATAATGCACTAGCCTACTTTAGACCAGAGCCCTATATGGATAGGCTACTATATAGGGAAAAGGGTGTCATTTGGGACAGCCTGTGTGATATGGACAGGTGGTGATTGTGTTGACCTCACACAGTAGTGCGCCATGGTTATTTATCCAAACAAATACGCATGGGAGATCATTTGGCTACTACAGTATGTCTCGGTCATTGATTCTATTGTCTATATCAGGGCTCTCCAACCCTGTTCCTGGAGAGCTACCCTCCTGTAGGTTTTCACTCCAACCCTATTCCTGGAGAGCTACCCTTCTGTAGGTTTTCACTCCAACCCTGTTCCTGGAGAGCTACCCTCCTGTAGGTTATCACTCCAACCCTGTTCCTGGAGAGCTACCATCCTGTAGGTTTTCACTTCAACCCTGTTCCTGGAGAGCTACCATCCTGTAGGTTTTAACTCCAACCCTGTTCCTGGAGAGCTACCATCCTGTAGGTTTTAACTCCAACCCTGTTCCTGGAGATCTACCATCCTGTAGGTTTTCACTTCAACCCTGTTCCTGGAGAGCTACCATCCTGTAGGTTTTCACAACAACCCTGTTCCTGGAGAGCTACCATCCTGTAGGTTTTCACTTCAACCCTGTTCCTGGAGAGCTACCATCCTGTAGGTTTTCACTTCAACCCTGTTCCTAGAGAGCTACCATCCTGTAGGTTTTCACTTCAACCCTGTTCCTGGAGAGCTACCATCCTGTAGGTTTTAACTCCAACCCTGTTCCTGGAGAGCTACCATCCTGTAGGTTTTCACTTCAACCCTGTTCCTGGAGAGCTACCATCCTGTAGGTTTTGGGCACTAGGGTCAGTCACTAGAGGGGATACGGTGGTTAGTGGTACCCCCTGGAGGAGAGACAGGGCACTAGGGTCAGTCACTGGAGGGGACACGGTGGTTAGTGGTACATCCTGGAGGAGAGACAGGGCACTAGGACCAGTCACTAGAGGGGACACGGTGGTTAGTGGTACATCCTGGAGGAGAGACAGGGCACTAGGGTCAGCCACTAGAGGGGACACGGTGGTTAGTGGTACATCCTGGAGGAGAGACAGGGCACTAGGGTCAGCCACTAGAGGGGACACGGTGGTTAGTGGTACCCCCTGGAGGAGAGACAGGGCACTAGGGTCAGCCACTAGAGGGGACACGGTGGTTAGTGGTACCCCCTGGAGGAGAAACAGGGCACTAGGGTCAGTCACTAGAGGGACACGGTGGTTAGTGGTACCCCCTGGAGGAGAGACAGGGCACTAGGGTCAGCCACTAGAGGGGACACGGTGGTTAGTGGTACATCCTGGAGGAGAGACAGGGCACTAGGGTCAGTCACTAGAGGGGACACGGTGGTTAGTGGTACATCCTGGAGGAGAGACAGGGCACTAGGGTCAGTCACTAGAGGAGACACGGTGGTTAGTAGTACACCCTGGAGGAGAGACAGGGAACTAGGGTCAGTCACTAGAGGGGACACAGTGGTTAGTGGTACATCCTGGAGGAGAGACAGGGCACTAGGGCCAGTCACTAGAGGGGACATGGTGGTTAGGGGTACATCCTGGAGGAGAGACAGGGCACTAGGGCCAGTCACTAGAGGGGACACGGTGGTTAGTGGTACACCCTGGAGGAGAGACAGGGCAATAGGGTCAGTCACTAGCGGGGACACGGTGGTTAGTGGTACATCCTGGAGGAGAGACAGGGCACTAGGGTCAGTCACTAGAGGAGACATGGTGGTTAGTGGTACCCCCTGGAGGAGAGACAGGGCACTAGGACCAGTCACTAGAGGGGACACGGTGGTTAGTGGTACATCCTGGAGGAGAGTCAGGGCACTAGGGTCAGCCACTAGAGGGGACACGGTGGTTAGTGGTACATCCTGGAGGAGAGACAGGGCAGTAGGGTCAGCCACTAGAGGGGACACGGTGGTTAGTGGTACCCCCTGGAGGAGAGACAGGGCACTAGGGTCAGCCACTAGAGGGGACACGGTGGTTAGTGGTACATCCTGGAGGAGAGACAGGGCACTAGGGTCAGTCACTAGAGGGGACACGGTGGTTAGTGGTACACCCTGGAGGAGAGACAGGGCACTAGGGCCAGTCACTAGAGGGTACACAGTGGTTAGTGGTACCCCCTGGAGGAGAGACAGGGCACTAGGGTCAGTCACAAGAGGGGACATGGTGGTTAGGGGTACCCCCTGGAGGAGAGACAGGGCACTAGGGTCAGCCACTAGAGGGGACACGGTGGTTAGTGGTACATCCTGGAGGAGAGACAAGGCACTAGGGTCAGCCACTAGAGGGGACACGGTGGTTAGTAGTACACCCTGGAAGAGAGACAGGGCACTAGGGTCAGTCACTAGAGGGGACACGGTGGTTAGTGGTACACCCTGGAAGAGAGACAGGGTACTAGGACCAGTCACTAGAGGGGACACGGTGGTTAGTGGTACCCCCTGGAGGAGAGACAGGGCACTAGGGTCAGTCACTAGAGGGGACACGGTGGTTAGTAGTACATCCTGGAGGAGAGACAGGGCACTAGGGTCAGTCACAAGAGGGGACACGGTGGTTAGTGGTGCACCCTGGAAGAGAGACAGGGCACTAGGGTCAGTCACTAGAGGGGACACGGTGGTTAGTGGTACATCCTGGAGGAGAGACAGGGCACTAGGGTCAGTCACTAGAGGGGATACGGTGGTTAGTGGTACCCCCTGGAGGAGAGACAGGGCACTAGGGTCAGTCACTGGAGGGGACACGGTGGTTAGTGGTACATCCTGGAGGAGAGACAGGGCACTAGGACCAGTCACTAGAGGGGACACGGTGGTTAGTGGTACATCCTGGAGGAGAGTCAGGGCACTAGGGTCAGCCACTAGAGGGGACACGGTGGTTAGTGGTACATCCTGGAGGAGAGACAGGGCACTAGGGTCAGCCACTAGAGGGGACACGGTGGTTAGTGGTACCCCCTGGAGGAGAGACAGGGCACTAGGGTCAGCCACTAGAGGGGACACGGTGGTTAGTGGTACATCCTGGAGGAGAGACAGGGCACTAGGGTCAGTCACTAGAGGGGACACGGTGGTTAGTGGTACACCCTGGAGGAGAGACAGGGCACTAGGGCCAGTCACTAGAGGGTACACAGTGGTTAGTGGTACCCCCTGGAGGAGAGACAGGGCACTAGGGTCAGTCACAAGAGGGGACATGGTGGTTAGGGGTACCCCCTGGAGGAGAGACAGGGCACTAGGGTCAGCCACTAGAGGGGACACGGTGGTTAGTGGTACATCCTGGAGGAGAGACAAGGCACTAGGGTCAGCCACTAGAGGGGACACGGTGGTTAGTAGTACACCCTGGAAGAGAGACAGGGCACTAGGGTCAGTCACTAGAGGGGACACGGTGGTTAGTGGTACACCCTGGAAGAGAGACAGGGTACTAGGACCAGTCACTAGAGGGGACACGGTGGTTAGTGGTACCCCCTGGAGGAGAGACAGGGCACTAGGGTCAGTCACTAGAGGGGACACGGTGGTTAGTAGTACATCCTGGAGGAGAGACAGGGCACTAGGGTCAGTCACAAGAGGGGACACGGTGGTTAGTGGTGCACCCTGGAAGAGAGACAGGGCACTAGGGTCAGTCACTAGAGGGGACACGGTGGTTAGTAGTACACCCTGGAAGAGAGACAGGGCACTAGGGTCAGTCACTAGAGGGGACACGGTGGTTAGTAGTACACCCTGGAAGAGAGACAGGGCACTAGGGTCAGTCACTGGAGGGGACACAGTGGTTAGTGGTACACCCTGGAGGAGAGACAGGGCACTAAGGGCCAGTCACTAGATGGGACACGGTGGTTAGTGGTACCCCCAGGAGGAGAGACAGGGCACTAGGGTCAGCCACTAGAGGGGACACGGTGGTTAGTGGTACATCCTGGAGGAGAGACAGGGCACTAGGGTCAGTCATTAGAGGGGACACGGTGGTTAGTGGTACCCCCTGGAGGAGAGACAGGGTACTAGGGCCAGTCACTAGAGGGTACACAGTGGTTAGTGGTACCCCCTGGAGGAGAGACAGGGCACTAGGGTCAGTCACAAGAGGGGACATGGTGGTTAGGGGTACCCCCTGGAGGAGAGACAGGGCACTAGGGTCAGACATTATGGAACAATAAATTGTCAGGAAAGCAGATCATAATGAAGTATGTGTGCTCTCATCCTATCACCAAATGGGAATAGAAGATAACGACAAAAATGTCTAAATTACTGTGAACATTTTGCAGAAAGTATAGGGTCGTATTACTGTAATAAGGCATTCTATTTAGTGGGGTATATTTAGAAATGGACATGTGTTTGATATTGAAGTACAATGAAAAGACTCCTCAATATAATGAGATGGGATGAGTTGCCTTGACTTCCATCCATTATAGTCTAAATGGCTTAAAGATAAAAAGATAAATCAATAGAATGGGCCCCTTGAGGCTTATTGTGTGTGTACGTGCGCTTGTGTGCATGCGTGTGTGTGCATGTGTCGGGGGGTGTATGTGAGTGTGTGTGTGCGTGCAAGCGAGCGAGCGAGAGACCAATATCATATTACCATGTCAGCCAAGACGTATGAAACACACATGAAACATGACACTGTGGTAGAGCCCAACTGCACTCTGTGGATCTCAACGTTTGTAATGAGACAACTACAGTGTTCTATTCACAGAATTATAATGAGTAGAACAGGCATCCCCTTCTACAGCTTCTATTTCTATTGTCTATCCTGGATGTGGGCTGTTGATAATCAGGGACAGTGGGTCGTAGAGACTGGAGAGACACAAACACAGTCAATTAGCAGTTTTAAGACCTCCCACCCACTGCTCTCACTCTTTCCTGTCTCCACATGCCCCCAAATGTTACTTCTCTACCTATCCTACAACAGAGTGTGGGTGTATGGGTCTCAATTTACAGGAGAGGTAGAGACCCACTCTCTCCTCAGGTTTCTATGATTGTGTATGTCTGAATTAAATCCTATTTATTATATAAATATTGGGTAGATCGTTTGCTCCATAAATCCTCATAAGCCTGTGTGTGTGTGTGTGTGGGGGGGGGCTTGTTGGGATGCTAAATTGTTGCATTTCCAATAAATTAAACAGGTCTAAAAATTGATTTGGTTATTGTTGATGTTGAATTTCATTTGTATTTAAAGGCTATGTATCACTTTGTCGGCTGTTGATGAAGGAGATGCTAAACTACAGGGCTGTTTCGCTAGCACAGACTGGAATATGTTCCGGGATTCCTCCGATGGCATTGAGGAATACACCACATCTGTCATTGGCTTCATCAATAAGTGCATTGATGACATCGTCCCCACAGTGACCGTACGTACATACCCCAACCAGAAGACATGGTTTACAGGCAATAGCAGACAATAGCACCATAATAGCTAGCCAGTTTAATATCCAAGCAGTAACCCAACCAGAAGCCATGGATTACAGGCAACATTCACACTGAGCTAAAGGCTAGAGCTGCCGCTTTCAAGGAGCGGGACTCTAACCCGGTAGCTTTTATAAGAAATCCCGCTATGCCCTCCGACGAACCATCAAACAGGCAAAGCATCAATACAGGACTAAGATCGAATCATACTACACCCACTCTGACGCTCGTCAGATGTGGCAGGGCTTGCAAACCATTACAGACAACAAAGGGAAGCACAGCCGAGAGCTGCCCAGTGACACGAGACTACCAGACGAGCTAAACTACCAGACGAGCTAGACGAGCTAAACTTCTATGCTCGCTTTGAGGCAAATGGCACCGAAACAATGCATGAAAGCACCAGCTGTTCCGGAAGACTGTGTGATCACGCTCTCCGCAGCCGATGTGAGTAAGACCTTTAAACAGGTTAACATTCACAAGGCCGCAGGGCCAGACGGGTTACCAGGATGTGTACTGCAAGCATGCGCTGACCAACTGGCAAGTGTCTTCACTGACATTTTCAACCTCTCCCTGGCCGAGTCTGTAATACCAACATGTTTTAAGCAGATCACCATAGTCCCTGTGCCCAAGAACACTAAGGTAACCTGCCTAAATGACTACCGACCCGTAGCACTCACGTCTGTGGTCGTGAAGTGCTTTCAAAGGCTGGTCATGGCTCACATCAACACCATTATCCCAGAAACCCTAGACCCACTCCAATTTTGCATACCGTCCCAACAGATCCACAGATGATGCAATCTCTATTGTACTCCACACTGCCCTTTCCCACCTGGACAAAAGGAACACCTATGTGAGAATGCTATTCATTGACTACAGCTCAGCGTTCAACACCATAGTGCCCTCAAAGCTCATCAATAAGCTAAGGACCCTGGGACTAAACACCTCCCTCTGCAACTGGATCCTGGACTTCATGATGGGCCGCCCCGAGGTGGTAAGGGTAGGTAACAACACATCCGCCACGCTGATCCTCAACACAGGGGCCCCTCATGGGTGCGTGTTCAGCCCCCTCCTGTACTCACTGTTCACTCATGACTGCACGGCCAGGCACAACTCCAACACCATCATAAGTTTGCCGATGACACAACAGTGGTAGGCCTGATCACCGACAACGACGAGACAGCCTATAGGGAGGAGGTCAGAGACCTGGCTGTGTGGTGCCAGGACAACAACCTCTCCCTCAACATGATCAAGACAAAGGAGATGATTGTGGACTACAGGAAAAAGAGGCCGTCTCATCGACGGGGCTGCAGTGGAGCAGGTTTAGAGCTTCAAGTTCCTTGGCGTCCACATCACCAACAAACTAACATGGTCCAAGCACACCAAGATAGTCATGAAGCGGGCACAACAAAACCTATTCCCACTCAGGAGACTTAATGAGATTTGTCATGGGTCCTCAGATCCTCAAAAGGTTCTACAGCTGCACCATCGAGAGCATCCTGACTGGTTGCATCACTGCCTGGTATGGCAACTGCTCGGCCTCCGAAAGCAAAGCACTACAGAGGGTAATGCGAACAGCCCAGTACATCACTGGGGCCAAGCTCCCTGCCATCCAGGACCTCTATACCAGGCGGTGTCAGAGGAAGGCTCATTTCTTGAATCATTTCTGGAACATTTTTGGGGTAGGCCTGAGATCAAACTGGCCTATCCGTGGCTACGCCGTTGGTTCACCTCAATCCAGCACCAGCGGGTGGAAAGCACCACTCACTGTGATGCTTCCTCATGTTTTAGGGGTCTCTCTCTCTCTCTCTGCCTCTATCCCCTCTTCATCAATCCCCATTGTGGTGGATTTCAAGTGATCTGGAATGGTGCTCGCAATAGTTTTCTATTTTCTATTTGTTTACAATTCTAAACGTGTCGAAAAGGGAATGGGAACTATATCAAATAAGGATCATGGCTTTCTCTCGCCCTCGTCTCGCAGGCCTGCTCCTGCCCATGTCAAACACGTATGTGTGGGCCCACTAGCCCTAACATGTTCATGTATGTCAATAATGCAACAGAAAATAGTTTTTTATTGCAACACAAATTCTTTCAGTTTTACCATCTCACCAACAGGGGGTGCTGGAGCACCTTCAGCACCCATACTTCCCGCAGCTGTGTATAATTTTTTATTTATTTTATTTCACCTTTATTTAACCAGGTAGGCTAGTTGAGAACAAGTTCTCATTTGCAACTGTGACCTGGCCAAGATAAAGCATAGCAGTTCGACACATACAACACAGAGTAAACAAACACACAGTCAATAATACAGTAGAAAACAAAACAAAAAGTATACAGTGAGTGCAAATCAGGTAAAATAAGGGAGTTAAGGCAATAAATAGGCCATGGTGGTGAAGTAATTACAATATAGCAATTTAAACACTGGAATGGTAGATGTGCAGAAGATGAATGTGCAAGTAGAGATACTGGGGTGCAAAAGAGCAAAACATTTAATATAAACAATATGGGGATGGGGTAGGTAGTTGGATGGGCTATTTACAGATGGGCTATGTACAGCTGCAGCAATCGGTAAGCTGCTCAGATAACGGATGCTTAAAGTTAGTGAGGGAGATATAAGTCTCCAACTTCAGTGATTTTTGCAATTCGTTCCAGTCATTAGCAGCAGAGAACTGGAAGGAAAGGCGGCCAAAGTAGGTGTTGACTTTGGGAATCACCAGTGACATATACCTGCTGGAGCGCGTGCTATGGGTGGGTGTTGCTATGGTGACCAGTGAGCTGAGATAAGGCTGGGCTTTACCTAGCAAAGACTTATAGATGGACCTGGAGCCAGTGAGTTTGGCAACGAATATGTAGTGAGGGCCAGCCAAGGAGAGCATACAGGTCGCAGTGGTGGGTGGTATATGGGGCTTTGGTGACAAAACGGATGGCACTGTGATAGACTGCATCCAGTTTGCTGAGTAGAGTGTTGGAGGCTATTTTGTAAATGACATTGCCGAAGTCGAGGATCGGTAGGATGGTCAGTTTTATGAAGGTATGTTTGGCATCGTGAGTGAAGGTGGCTTTGTTCCGAAATAGGAAGCCGATTCTAGATTTAATTTTGGATTGGAGATGCTTAATATGAGTCTGGAAGGAGAGTTTACAGTCTAGCCAGACACCTAGGTATTTGTAGTTGTCCACATATTTTAAGTCAGAACAGTCCAGAGTAGTGATGCTAGTTGGGCGGGCGGGTGCGTGCAGCGATCGGTTGAAGAGCATGCATTTAGTTTTACTAGCTGTTTAAAATCACATTAAAACATGCATACCGGATCAATTAGATAATAAAATTTAAAAAAATAAAAATAATAATCCAGTAAATAATTAGAAATCCACCTCTGAAAATGAAGGGATCAAATGCCATGCTAAAATGTATAATATAACTTAAGTGTCACGTTCTGACCATAGTTCTTTTGGTTTTGTCTTTGTTTTAGTGTGGTCAGGGCGTGAGTTGGGTGGGTTATCTATATGTTGTGTTTCTATTTTGGGTTTGTTGTTTGGCCTAATATGGTTCTCAATCAGAGGCAGGTGTTTATCATTGTCTCTGATTGGGAACCATATTTAGGTAGCTTGTTTTGTGTTGGGGTTGTGGGTGGTTGTCTTCTGTCTTTGTGTTCATTGCACCAGATAGGACTGTTTCGGTTGATTCACTTTTGTTATTTTGTATTGTGTCTGGTTCAGTTGTTTATTATTAAAACATGGACACTAACTACGCTGCGTCTTGGTCCGATCCCTGCTACACCTCCTCTTCAGACGAAGAGGAGGAAATCTGCCGTTACATTAAGGATCATTATCACACTTCCAATGTCATCATGCAGTGTGGAGAGACTTTTCTCAACAACAACTAGGATTTTTTTTAATCGTCTTCGCACATCAATGACAAGTGGCCGGCTGAACCACTTCAGTTTGCCTTCTTTTGATCGTGAACTGACAGATACATTGGATTAAGTATGAAATCATCACCATATTCAACTGAAAGCCTCCCCGTCTGCGCCTTGTGATGTACTGTATGTGAACCCTTTGGAATTACATGGATTTCTGCATAAATTGGTCATCAAATTTGATCTGATCTTCATATAAATCACAACGGTAGACAAACATATTGTGCTTAAACTAATAACACACAAATTATTGCATTTGTCTTGTCTATATTGAATACATCATTTTAACGTTCACAGTGTAGATTGGAAAAAGTATGTGAACCCCTAGGCTAATGACTTCTCCAAAAGCTAATTGGAGTCAGGAGTCAGCTAACCTGGAGCCCAATCAATGAGACGAGATTGGAGACGTTGGTTAGAGCTGCCTTGCCCTGTAAAAAACACTCACAAAATTTGAGTGTGCTATTCAAAAGAAGCATTGCCTGATGGGAACCATGCCTCAAGCAAAAGAGATCTCAGAAGACCTAAGATTAAGAATTGTTGACTTGCATAAAGCTGGAAAGCATTACAAAGTATCTCTAAAAGCCTTGATGTTCATCAGTCCACGGTAAGACAAATTGTCTGTAAATGGAAAAAGTTCAGCACTGTTGCTACTCTCCTTAGGAGTGGCCATCCTGCAAAGATGACTGCAAGAGCACAGCGCAGAATGCTCAATGAGTTTAAGAAGAATCTTAGAGTGTTAGCTAAAGACTTAAAGAAATCTCTGGAACATGCTAACATCTCTGTTGACGAGTCTACGATATGTAAAACACTAAACAAGAATGGTGTTCATGGGAGGACACCACGGAAGAAGCCACTGCTGTTCACAAAAAAACATTGCTGCACGTATGAAGTTTGCAAAAGTGCACCTGGATGTTCCAGGACTACTGCCAGCACTACTGGCAAAATATTGTGTGGACAGATGAATCTACAGATGAGTTGTTTGGAAGGAACACACAACACTATGTGTGGAGAAAAAAAGCCACAGCATGCCAACATCAAAACTTCATCCCAACTGTAAAGTATGGTGGAGGGAGCATCATGGTTTGGGGCTGCTATGCTGCCTCATGGCCTGGACAGCTTGCTATCATCGACGGAAAAATTAATTCCCAAGTTTATCAAGAAATTTAGCAGGAGAATGTTAGGCTCTGTCCACCAATTGAAGCTCAACAGTAGTTGGGTGAGGCAACAGGACAATGACCCAAAACACAGAAGTAAATCAACAACAGAATGGCTTCAACAGAAGAAAAAACACCTTCTTGAGTGGCCCAGTCAGTCCTGACCTCAACCCGATTGAGATGCTGTGGCATGACCTCAAGAGAGAAGTTCACACCAGACATCGCAAAAATATTGCTGAACTGAAACAGTTTCGTAAAGAGGAATGGTTCAAAATTTCTCCTGACTGTTGTGCAGGTCTGATCCGCAACTACAGAAAACGTTTGGTTGAGGTTATTGCTGCCAAAGGAGGGTCAACCAGTTATTAAATCCAAGGGTTCACATACTTTTTCCACCCTGGACTGTGATTGTTTACACGGTGTGTTCAATAAAGACATGAAAATGTATAATTGTTTGTGTTATTAGTTTAAGCAGACTGTGTTTGTCTATTGTTGTGACCTAGATGAAGATCAGATCAAATTGTATGACCAATTTATGCAGAAATCCAGGTATTTCCAAAGGGTTCACATACTTTTTCTTGCCAATGTATATACTGTAGTAGTCTTAGCAGTACTCTTGATGTGGCGAGAGTACTGTTAATCTCAACAGCAACATCAGCAAGGATATCAGATTTGAATTTAGTGGTGACATTAGCTATACCTTCTCTGTGGAAGTTGCTTCGAAATATAATTAACCTGTTTGATTCAAACCAATTCGCTGTTTATGGAAATAAAATCATGAATGACAACATCCAATTCTATGAGGTATCATGTTAGCAGATTATTCATCTCAGAAATTAAAATCACATTTTTCTATTGAGATTCTGGGGCGCAAGAAGTAAACCCTGGGGACGGTAAGTCTCCACCCCCCCTAAAGTTTTTGCCGCAATGCCCCTCCCATTCCGCCCAACCCTATGTTTACAACCCGATTTACAGGCAATGAAAACAGAGTTAGCGGAATATGTTTTTGATGCCATCATTCCCGAAGTTGAGCAGTGTGCATTAAATTCCCTATTTGAAAAGAAAATCTAGTTGAGATCCATGCCTCTATTTATAGCACCCTACTCAACTCCTCTCTATTCGTCGATAGAATCTGTGGCTCTGGTCAAATCTGTCTATTTTAATTAAGAGTCTGATTTATTGAGACTAGCAGATTATTAATTACTTCCAACATTTTACATTATAATTAGCACTGATCTTAGCATTAGCCCTGATGTACTGTACATGTAAGTAATTTGTTGTTGTTGTTGAATACATGTAAGTAATTCACATTTCCTTTCTATCTCTGATGACAGTTACTACCTGATGCCCATTGGCTCCAACCCCAATCCTATGGGGCCAATCAGCATGCAGTATTGGCCACAGCTGACTCCAGGACAGACTGGTAGTCCTTGGGGATATTACCACGCCCAGCAACAGAATGGCAGTCCTTGGGGATACCACCAGGCACAGCAACCGTCCCAAGTACCCGCCCAGGGACAGAATGTACCACCTCCCCCTATGGCTTTCCCCGGGTCAGTGTAACTCTGTCATAGTAATGATAGTCATAATACTAGTTTAGATTATTTATTTGACTAGATTACATTTATACAGCGCTTTTCCAGGTGCTGGAAGTGTTTGTTGTGTGAAGGTGTGTGTGTATGGATTGGGGGACAACTCACCACTGACACAACTTTTGACACTAGATCTTCTCCTCCCACAGGTATTTCCTGCTTCCCATGGCCTGTGCTGCCTCCCCTCTCCCACAACACAACGCCCCCTATGTACTACCCCAGACCCCGACATACTAGTGGTGTGCGGGTCAGCTGTTTGTTCACCCGCTCCACAGCTGCTAATAACCATCTGCAACCGCCCAACTATATGTGATAAAGTTGAAATCTGATGCCCGCACCTGACCGTAACCCGCAAATACAGAAAATGTCTTTTATAGTCAGTCAGAGATGGCTGAAGGATTTTTTTTGACAGGCCTTTTAAAATAGGCTTATGTTTCTGCTTATAATTTCCAACATTTTGGTAGGTTATTTGTTAGTGAACTTGTCTGCAGCTTCTCTTCTGTTGACATCTGTAAAGTTTGTTTTCTCTTATTCTTTCATCTCTGCCTCTCTCATGCAGCAAAGACATTTAGGGACCGGGAGAAAATGCAGTAACTAAAAAAAAATAAAAAAAACGGGAAAGATTTTATGTGCAAAATTTCCAAATTACATCAGTTTGACCGATTTTAAGGACATTAAAAGTTGTTAAAACGACCCAACATGCTTTTGATAAAATATCAGTTTGGCTTGGATGTATAGGCTATTTATGTGGTTGAAATACTATCAGCTTTTATGATGCTGATAAAGAGAACACCTTTACAGAAGGTCCCTAACCACGCATTCATTCTCTCAAGATGCTGAAAGAAATATATAATATTTCCACACTCCTGTTCCCAAGTCAAAATGTACATTTAGTGTATAGTTTTACTGCAAGAAAAACATAATTCTGCAGGAGTTAAATTATAACAGGCTATGTGAGAGGTTATAGACCTACAGTCAATGTCCAGATTTCAGATACACTTCAAAAAATATATAAATAATGAAAGAAAAACCTCAATGTAGCCTATAGATATGAATTGCACAATAATTAAACATTTATGCATTGCTTTCTCTTTATTCACCCCCTTTCATGTCAGCTCAGGGATTTGAATCAGCGACCTTTCAGTTTATACGGGCAAAACGCTCTTAACCTCCTAGGCTACATGCCGCCTTACTAGTTTTAATTTGGATGAACTTATTCTGCTACTCTCCTGTTCAGCAGTGACAGCTGAGGCTCTATTGTCTGTGTTGGTTACTGTAAACGTGAATACATTTTGTACTCAGAAAAAACCTGACGAAGCAGATGCGAAACGCGTTGTTCATTCCAAATGTGTACACTGCAATGAAATTAAAAACTACATTTTATATCCATGGTCGGTCGTTGTCATTCAAGTGTGTGATTTCTCCTTGTATTTAGGGATACTGAGTTGTTCCTGCTAGAATTAGCACCTTGAAGTTGCACGGCTGTGCATAAAGCTTTGACCTTATTATTTGTATTTTCTATATGTTGCTTTCCTCTGTATTGTAGATGTTCTCGCTAAATTCCCAAATTGGCCTGCATACTACATTCTTAGAAAAAAAGGGTTCTTCATTTGTCCCTGTAGGGGCACTCTGAAGAACCCTTTTGGGATCCATGTCAAACCATTTTGGGTTCCATTTAGA
The DNA here is from genome assembly GCF_045679555.1 of Salvelinus alpinus. Lineage (NCBI taxonomy): Eukaryota > Metazoa > Chordata > Actinopteri > Salmoniformes > Salmonidae > Salvelinus > Salvelinus alpinus. The sequence continues at coordinate 17,193,971 of NC_092116.1, forward strand.
AACCTCTGTGGAAATGGTTCAACATGAAACCCAAAAAGTTCTTCAAAGGGTGCTCCTACCACTGACACCTAGAGCAGCCTGGTCTTATAGACTAGACGTAACAATAAAATAAAATTGTATTAGTCACATACACATGGTTAGCAGATGTTAATCATGACAACTCACCTCTGTCATCATGAAGTGCTTTGAGACACTAGTCAAGGATCATATCACACCTCCACCCTAGACCCACTCCAATTTGCTTACCGCTCCAATAGGTCCACAGATGACGCAATCACACTGCACACTGCCCTAACCCATCTGGACAAGAGGAATACCTATGTAAGAATGCTGTTCATTGATTACAGCTCAGCATTTAACACCATAGTACCCTCCAAACCCTGGGTCTCGACCTCGCCCAGTGCAACTGGGTCCTGGACTTGCTGACTGGCCGCCCCCAGGTGGTGAGGGTAGGAAACAACATCTCCACCCCGCTGATCCTCAACACTGGGGCCCCACAAGGGTGCGTTCACAGCCTTCTCCTGTACTCCATGCTCCCCCATGACTGCGTGGCCATGCACGCCTCCAACTCAATCATCAAGTTTGCAGATGACTCTACAGTGGTAGGCTTGATTACCATCAACGACGAGACGGCCTACAGGGAGGAGGTGAGGGCCCTCGGAGTGTGGTGTCAGGAAAATAACCTCCCACTCAACGTCAACAAAACAAAAGAAATGATTGTGGACTTCAGGAAACAGCAGAGGGAGCACCCCCCTATCCACATCGGTGGGTAGTAGTAGTGGAGAAGGTGGAAAGTTCCTCGGCGTACACATCACAGACAAACTGAAATGGTCCACCCACACAGACAGCGCCTCTTCAACCTCAGGATGCTGGAGACATTTGGCTTGTCACCAAAAACACTCACAAACTTTTACAGATGCACAATCGAGAGCATCCTGTCGGGTCGTATCACCGCCTGGTACAGCAACTGCTCCGCCCACAACCGTAAGGCTATCCAGAGGGTAGTGAGGTCTGCACAACGCATTACTGGGGGCAAACTACCTGCCCTCCAGGACACCTACACCACCTGATGTCACAGGGAGGCCAAAAAGGTCATCAAGGACAACAACCAGAAAGCGAGGTCAGTACAGGTGCATCAAAGCTGGGACCGAGAGACTGAAAAACAGCTTCTATCTCAAGGCCATCAGAATGTTAAACAGCCATCACTAACATTGAGTGGCTGCTGCCTACATACTGACTCAAATCTCTAGCCACTTTAATAATTAAAAATTAGATGTAACAAATGTTTCACTAGTCACTTTAAACTATGCCACTTTATATGTTTACATACCCTACATTATTCATCTCATATGTATATACTGTACTCTATACCATCTACTGCATCTTGCCTATGCCGTTCGGCCATCGCTCATCCATATATTTATATGTACATATTCTTATTAATTCCTTTACGCTTGTGTGTATAAGGTAGTTGTTGTGAAATTGTTAGATTACTTGTTAGATTTTACTGCACAGTCGGAACTAGAAGCACAAGCATTTCGCTACACTCGCATTAACATTTGCTAACCATGTGTATGTGACCAATAAAATTTGATTTGATTTAATGTGACTCGCAAAATACTTGTGCTTCTAGTTCCGACAGTGCAGTAATATCTAACAATTTCCCAACAACTACCTAATACACACAAATCTAAAGGGGTGAATGAGAATATGTACATATAAATGCAATTCCGGGACACTGAAATTAGTATGAAATGTTACGTTTGGTATAGTTACATAAGATGGGTGTTTGGTCGGCGTGGACGGGTGGGCGTATAATGCGAATGTCTAGCAACCCAAAAGGTTGTACGTTTTAGTGTTATCATGGATAACTTTAGCATTGTAGTTAATTAGCAACGTTTTGAAAATGTAGTTCCAGACGTTTCTAGAACTATGCAGCATTTCTAATTGTTTATATCCATCTCATTATTATTATTATTTTTAATGTCTATTAAGGCAGAAATCTACATTTAAAGAGTTTCTTTATTCATTTTACAATCACGTCAACGCCATTACATTTTTATCTAAATAAGCATGCATGGACATAGGTTTCACTCACCAACACACACACAGTCACACACACACACCTTTATCTTGAATTGTATATAATTTCACTGCCATCAGGAAACCCGGAAACAAGGTGTTTCAGAACTATATAGTAGACTGGCGTTTGTACCATGAGGAGGCACAGAGATGGCTTCTGCAAGGGAGGGATACAACACTGGAGTTCATTTTTTAATGTTGTGGCTAGGAAGACAACAGGCCAACTGTTGCTAAAGAGTGTTGAAAACTTAGTAGAATTGCACAAAATGTGCCTACAGAAAGCCACATCTCCTTAGGAGAAGACTCCAGGCAAAGAGAATAGGAGTCAGCTGGACATGAGGGGGGACACATTTTGCATGCCCCCCATGCAAATCGAATTTCTAGTGACTTTTGAGAGAAGGATACAGACAAATCTTAACAAAAAATGTCCTAAAAAGCAGATACCACTTTACATTTCAGCTCGGTAAAAACACGAGTAATAACTTTGTATTTACTAGGTAATTAGCTAGTAATACTATTACCATTAGCAGTTACCATGTTGTTTAGCCCCCAATCCTTTCCTGACATCAATTCAATTCACAGGACCACCCATACTGTAAGTAAAATGTTTGAATGCACGACTGACTGTAAGTTGCCATTCGACATGGTTGGATCTTTTTGTGTCTGTAAAATTAATAATGCAAGAAACGGTGGTGGACACACCTTTATACGCAAATATTGATATAATAAGCATCATATCGAAGTAAACTTGGAGTCAAATCAAAACGAATCAATGTTATTTGTCACATGCGTGGAATAGGTGTAGACCTTACCGTGAATGACTTACTTACAAGCCCTTAACCAACAATGCAGTTCAAGAAATATAGTTAACAAAATATTTACTAAATAAACTAAAGTAAAAAATGTAATAACAATAACGAGGCTATATACAAGGGGTACCGGTACCAAGTCAATGTGTGGGGGTACAGGTTAGTCGAGGTAATGTGTACATGTAGGTAGAAGTAAAGTGACTATGCATAGATAATAAACAGCAAGTAGCAGCAGTGTAAAAACAAAGGGGGGTCAATGTAATAGTCTGGGTAGCCATTTGATTAATTGGTCAGCAGTCTTATGGCTTGGGGGTAGAAGCTGTTGAGAAGCCAATTGAACCTAGACTAGGCGCTCCGGTACCGCTTGCCGTGCGGTAGCAGAGAGAACAGTCAATGACTTGGGTGACTGGAGTCTTTGACCATTTTTTGGGCCTTCCTCTGACAACGCCTAGTATATAGGTCCTGGATAGCAGGAAGCTTGTTCCCAGTGATGTACTGGGCCGTACGCAGTACACTCTGTAGCGCCTTATGGTCAGATGCCTAGCAGTTGCCATACCAAGCGGTGATGCAACCGGTCAGGATGATCTCAATGGTGCAGCTGTGAACTTTTTTGAGGATCTGGGGAACCATGCCAAATATTTTCGGTGTCCTGGGGGGGAAAAGGTGTTGTCGTGCCCTGTCTTGGTGTGTTTGTTGGTGATAGTTTGTTGGTGATGTGGGCACCAAGGAACTTAACTCTCGACCCGCTCCACTACAGCCCTGTCGATGTTAATGGGGGCCTGTTCGGCACTCCTTTTCCTATGGTCCATAGTTTCTTGGGTACAGGAACAATGGTGGACATCTTGAAGCAAGTGGGGACAGCACACTGGGATAGGGAGAGATTTAATATATCCGTAAACACTCCAGCCAGCTGGTCTGCGCATGCTTTGAGGACAGGCAAAGGTTTATGGTTGAAGGTGTTTCACAAATGCAGTGAGGTTTCAGACCTCTCCAGCTACTTTAACTATTCAAAGCGTACAGCGACACATTTAACTACTTTTTAAAGCTGCCCCATTAACTTTTGGTTGATTTAGCGAATTCCCTGTTTGAGTGTGTGTGCCCTCTCTCCGAGGCTCCGGGTGGAGGACCATTTTTGATACAGGTGGGAAACTGTTGAGTGTGAAAAACCCGCCAGCATTGTAGTTCTTGACACAAACCGGTGTGCATGGCACCTACTATCATACCCCCGTTCAAAGGCACTTAAATCTTTTGTCTTTCCCATTCACCCTCTGAATGGCACACATACGCAATCCGTGTCTCAATTGTCTCAAAAATTCCTTCTTTAACTTGTCTCCTCCCCTTCATCTACACTGATTGAAGTGGATTTAACAAGTGACATCAATAAGGGATCATAACTTTCACCTGGTTTCACATGGTCAGATTATGTCATGGAAAGAGCAGGTTTCCTTAATGCTTTGAACACTCAGTGTATGTCGCCTTTTGAACATGATCCATCGACCTGCCCAATTGTTGCCCAAGTCCCGCATTTGGGCTTTTTAGATGTGGTCATCCTAGTTGTAAATCCAGCACATATTGAATGTTGAGATTGCTGAAAGATACTGCATGGTTGATTTCTGTACGACGTTTAGGCCTACCAGTGCTGTAGTCAAGTGGAGCTGTTTTGTTAAAAGCTCATTTTGTCCTATGCCTAATCGTCATGATGAAGGAGTGTAGAACACCTCTCATTGAGCTGCTACAGAACTAATGAAATATGGGATCTGATGAGAAGTATTGATTTTGATGTATGTATAAATGCCAAGAATGTCTTTCATGGTGTCTTCCATACAGACATGGATGACAATACTAAAGATCTATGGTGGGCAATAATGTGCAATGTGAACAATAAGAGTTGGAAGACAAGATGTTTGACTATAAAACAACTTTTTGAAGAAAGCTGGACTCCAAAAAACAGTAGTCCTACAAAAACCTCCATGGACACTATTAAATATGAAACCATGTTATGTAGCCTGATAATGAACCCTTTTATTGATGTGAAAGCTGATTTGTATTTATATATGATCTAACCTATTATTATTTTATGCAAGGGGTGGAATGTTAGCTAAAGAGACTGGTACTTAGACTGGAAGGCAGTCGGGAGTAGTCAAGACCAGGTGGGACCAATCTAGTCGATGAGAGGGCCACAGGCACAATGTCACTGAATGTCACTTGTCATATCCATCATTAGTCATATCTTGTGGATATATTTTTTGTCAATAAAGAACTGAACTGGGCTTTGCTTGTCATGTCATATCAATTTAGTGTCACCTACAAGGACGTATGTTACTGTTAGTTATGGGGAAGGGAGGGATATAACGGTATAACAAAAGAGAAACAGGTAATGATGCATTTTCCAGCACTGATTCAGTATTAATACACAGAAACTACCATCTCCGTTTCCAGGTAACACACCATGGGATGTTAGGGATATCAGGAAAGGATTGGGGGTTAACAACATGGTAACTACTGATGGTAACTAGTGGTCATTACTAGCTAATTACCTGATAAATACATAGTTATTACCATCTTATTACCCGGTTATCACTGAACTGGAAACATAAAAAGTCTAAGCTTTTTGGGTAAAACACTGGGATAAATCCTGTATGGAAATGCCTCCCACAAGAGTAGTAGTGCTGATCTAGGGTCAGGTCCCACCAGTCAATATAATTGTATTCCTCATGATCTAAAAACTGAACCTAGATCAGTTTGATTTGACAAATTGACTGTAGCCCCCCGGCACAGGTCCCACTATTGCAGAATAATTTGCTGGGGACTGAGACATGGGGGTTGGGAGACACTGTGGCCTCGTCCAATGTCACCCCTGGACAGGACCAGCCAGGAAGGAGCTTACCCAACCACTCTAAGGCAGTGGTTGTGTGGCAGGCAAAGGCAGAGGTGTGCTGAGTGGCACAACATTATTTTAATGAGAATTCAGTCCACTTGACAATTTAACAAAAATAAATATTCTTCATGCTGATGATTTGTACAACTTGAGACAGATAGCAATACAATAGAAATTCATTAAAAACATAAGATGGAACGTAACAGAGATACAGACAGTGGTGGGAAAAAGAACCCAATTGTCATACTTGACTAAAAGTAAAGATACCTTCATAGAAAATTACTCAAGTAAAAGTGAAAGTCACCCAGAAAAATACTACTTGAGTAAAAGTCTAAAAGTATTTGGTTTTAAATATAGTTAAGTATCAAAAGTAAATGTAATTGCAAAAAATGTACTTATGTATCAAAAGTAAAAGTATAAATAATAAAAAAAAATTGCTTATAATAAGAGGATCAGACAGCACAATTTTCTTGCTTTTTTATTTATGGACAGCCAGGGGCACACTACAACACGCGGACATAATTTACAAATGAAGCATAGTGAGTCCTCTAGATCAGAGGCAGTAGGGACGACCAGGGATGTTCTCATGATAAGTGTGTGAATTGGACCTCTTTCCTGTCTTGCTAAGCATAAAATATGTAACAAGTACTTTCACGTGTCAGGAAAAATAAATGGAGTATAAAGTACATCATTTTCTTCAGGAAGGTAGTGAAGTAAAAGTAAAAGTAGTCAAAATATAAATACTAAAGTAAAGTACAGATGCCTAAAAAAACGACTTAAGTATTACTTAAAAAAATGTTTGCTTAAACAGCTATATCTCCTGATTGGTAGAATATATCTCTATTCTGATTGCTGACTTGTAGAGAAGAGAAGTAGACTAAGATGTCATACGCTCCAAGTATTAGTCCAAGTTGTTGGGAAAGTGGTCAAAACAGCGGTTGTTTCTAAAAGAGGGTAAGAAACCATGGTCTACTTGTCTACCATTCAAATCTGAAATCAGAACAGAAATATCTACTGTCATTCAAGAGGTATCACTGTTTCAGTAACTGCATCAGCTACTTTCATTAAGCTAATTTCCCACTGTTGAATTAAATGGCATTAAACATTCAGAAATGTCAAATTATAGCACTTCCAGGGGTGAAAGTAAGGCGGTCCGGTCCGGTCTGGCATCCCGACAAAATAAATAGTTGTGGTACACCATACTGGTAAAACATGAGCCTATCACAATAATGAAAACAAAACGTCAACACAACTGTAGGCTGTTACACCATTATAATTGCCGCCAGTCAGACAATTGAGCGAATGGACTTGAAAACCAGTGGTATAGCCTACGCTCCAACATGTGATGTTGTTCTACAAGAACATTTTTCAAGGCAGAGATGAATGGCTGAGATGTGCGTGGACTGCAGTGGACGCATAAATTCTGGCCTAATGACAATCGCCAAATGTCATTAACTTTTTGGTGTTTTGTGTAACAGATATATCTTCCCATTCACCACTGTTTGGAGGCTGGAAATACATGTACTGTATGTTGGTAGTGGATGAACGTGTGTAGGTAGCCTAGTAAAGGAGCTCTTTGAAGTGATTGTTTGACTAGTGCGTGCACACATAGGAGGTCCCATACCGGGAAGTAATTAATTCTACTTTCACCCCTGATCACTTCATAATTAAATGAGACAATTAGTAAACAATGAGACTTTTGACACATGTAAATCAAGTCTTATTTGCATGTGCTCCAATGTCAACATTGTTGTTGGTTGCCCAGTCATTGAGGGTATTCACAAATCACAAAGTAGCATGACAACATGACAAAAAACAGACACAGTATCAAATCAAATCAAATTCTATTTGTCACATACACATGGTTAGCAGATGTTAATAATGCGAGTGTAGCGAAATGCTTGTGCTTCTAGTTCCGACAATGCAGTAATAACCAACGAGTAATCTAACCTAACAATTCCACAACTACTACCTTATACACACAAGTGTAAATAAATAATATGTACATAAAGATATATGAATGAGTGATGGTACAGAACGGCATAGGCAAGATGCAGTAAATGGTATAGAGTATAGTATATACATCTGAGATGAGTAATGTAGGGTATATAAACATAAAGTGGCATAGTTTAAAGTGGCTAGTGATACATGTATTACATAAAGATGGCAAGATGCAGTAGATGATACAGAGTACAGTATATACATATACATTATATTAAGTGGCATTGTTTAAAGTGGCTAGTGATACATTTTTTATCAATTTCCATCAATTCCATTATTAAAGTGAGCTGGAGTTGAGTCAGTATGTTGGCAGCAGCCACTCGATGTTAGTGGTGGCTGTTTAACAGTCCGATGGCCTTGAGATAGAAGCTGTTTTTCAGTCTCTCGGTCCCTGCTTTGATGCACCTGTACTGACCTCGCCTTCTGGATGATAGCGGGGTGAACAAGCAGTGGCTCGGGTGGTTGTTGTCCTTGATGATCTTTATGGCCTTCCTGTGACATCGGGTGGTGTAGGTGTCCTGGAGGGCAGGTAGTTTGCCCCCGGTGATGCGTTGTGCAGACCTCACTACCCTCTGGAGAGCCTTACGGTTGTGGGCGGAGCAGTTGCCATACCAGGCGGTGATACAGCCCGACAGGATGCTCTTGATTGTGCATCTGTAGAAGTTTGTGAGTGCTTTTGGTGACAAGCCGAATTTCTTCAGCCTCCTGAGGTTGAAGAGGCGCTGCTGCGCCTTCTTCACAACGCTGTCTGTGTGGGTGGACCAATTCAGTTTGTCCGTGATGTGTAGCCGAGGAACTTAAAACTTACTACCCTCTCCACTACTGTCCCGTCGATGTGGATAGGGGGGTGCTCCCTCTGCTGTTTCCTGAAGTCCACAATCATCTCCTTTGTTTTGTTGACGTTGAGTGTGAGGTTATTTTCCTGACACCACACTCCGAGGGCCCTCACCTCCTGCCTGTAGGCCGTCTCATCGTTGTTGGTAATCAAGCCTACCACTGTAGTGTCGTCCGCAAACTTGATGATTGAGTTGGAGGCATGCATGGCCACGCAGTCGTGGGTGAACAGGGAGTACAGGACAGGGCTGTGAAGTACCCTTGTGGGGCCCCAGTGTTGAGGATCAGCGGGGTGGAGATGTTGTTACCTACCCTCACCACCTGGGGACGGCCCGTCATGAAGTCCAGGACCCAGTTGCACAGGGCGGGGTCGAGACCCAGGGTCTCGAGCTTGATGACGAGTTTGGAGGGTACTATGGTGTTAAATGCTGAGCTGTAGTCGATGAACAGCATTCTCACATAGGTATTCCTATTGTCCAGATGGGTTAGGGCAGTGTGCAGTGTGGTTGTGATTGCGTCGTCTGTGGATCTATTGGGGCGGTAAGCAAATTGGAGTGGGTCTAGGGTGTCAGGTAGGGTGGAGGTGATATGGTCCTTGACTAGTCTCTCAAAGCACTTCATGATGACGGAAGTGAGTGCTACGGGGCGGTAGTCGTTTAGCTCAGTTACCTTAGCTTTCTTAGGAACAGGAACAATGGTGGCCCTCTTGAAGCATGTGGGAACAGCAGACTGGGATAAGGGTTGATTGAATATGTCCGTAAACACACCAGCCAGCTGGTCTGCGCATGCTCTGAGGATGCGGCTGGGGATGCCGTCTGGGCCTGCAGCCTTGCGAGGGTTAACACATTTAAATGTTTTACTCACGTCGGCTGCAATGAAGGAGAGTCCGCACTGTATTGTCCTCAAAGCGAGCAAATTTAGTCTGTCTGGGAGCAAGACATCCTGGTCCGCAATGGGGCTGGTTTTCTTTTTGTAATCCGTGATTGACTGTAGACCCTGCCATATACCTCTTGTGTCTGAGCCGTTGAATTGCAACTCTACTTTGTCTCTATACTGACGCTTAGCTTGTTTGATTGCCTTGCGGAGGGAATAGCTACACTGTTTTGTATTCGGTCATGTTTCCGGTCACCTTGCCCTGGTTAAAAGCAGTGGTTCGCGCTTTCAGTTTCGCGCGAATGCTGCCATCAATCCACAGTTTCTGGTTTGGGAATGTTTTAATAGTTGTTGTGGGTACGACCTCGCCAATGCACTTTCTAATGAACTCGCTCACCGAATCAGCGTATTCGTCAATGTTGTTGTTGGACGCAATGCGGAACATATCCCAATCCACGTGATCGAAGCAGTCTTGAAGCGTGGAATCAGATTGGTCGGACCAGCGTTGAACAGACCTGAGCGAGGGAGCTTCTTGTTTTAGTTTCTGTCTGTAGGCGGGAAGCAACAAAATGGAGTCGTGGTCAGCTTTTCCGAAAGGAGAGCGGGGGAGGGCCTTATATGCGTCGTGGAAGTTAGAATAACAATGATCCAGGGTTTTACCAGCCCTGGTTGAGCAATCGATATGCTGATAGAATTTAGGGAGTCTTGTTTTCAGATAAGCCTTGTTAAAATCCCAAGCTACAATGAATGCAGCCTCAGGATATGTGGTTTCCAGTTTACATAGAGTCAAATGAAATTCGTTCAGGGCCATCGATGTGTCTGCTTGAGGGGGAATATATACGGCTGTTATTATAATCGAAGAGAATTCCCTTGGTAGATAATGCGGTCAACATTTGATTGTGAGGAATTCTAAGTTAGGTGAGCAGAAGGACTTGAGTTCCTGTATGTTGTTATGATCACACCACGTCTCGTTAATCATAAGGCATACCCCCCCGCCCCTCTTCTTACCAGAAAGATGTTTCTGTCGGCGCGATGCGTGAAGAAACCAGCTGGCTGCACCGACTCCGATAGCGTCTCTCGAGTGAGCCATGTTTCCGTGAAACAAAGAACGTTACAGTCTCTGATGTCTCTCTGGAAGGCAACCCTTGCTCGGATTTCATCAACCTTGTTGTCAAGAGACTGGACATCGGCGAGTAGTATGCTAGGGAGTGGTGCGCAATGTGCACGTCTCCGGAGCCTGACCAGAAGACCGCTTCGTTTTCCCCTTTTACGGCGACGTTGTTTAGGTTCGCCGGCTGGGATCAGATCCATTGTCCTGGGTCAAAACACTGGATCCGCTTCGGGAAAGTCATATTCCTGGTCGTAATGATGGTGAGTTGACGTTGCTCTTATATTCAGTAGTTCCTCCTGACTGTATGTGATAAAACCTAAGATTACCTGGGGTACCAATGTAAGAAATAACACGTACAAAAACAAAATACTGCATAGTTTCCTAGGAACGCGAAGCGAGGCGGCCATCTCTGTTGGCGCCGGAAGTAGAATACTTTCTGTGACATACTGAAGCTACCAATATGAGCGGAAGAGGCAAAACCAGAGGCAAGGCCAGGGCGAAGGCAAAGACACGTTCATCCCGTGCCGGACTCCAGTTCCCCGTGGGCCGTGTGCACAGGCTGCTGCGCAAAGGCAACTACGGCGAGCGTGTGGGCGCTGGCGCACCAGTGTACCTGGCAGCAGTGCTCGAGTACCTGACTGCTGAGATCCTGGAGTTGGCCGGCAACGCTGCCCGTGACAACAAGAAGACTCGTATCATCCCCCGTCACCTGCAGCTGGCCGTCCGTGACGACGAGGAGCTGAACAAACTGCTTGGCGGCGTGACCATCGCTCAGAGTGGTGTGCTGCCCAACATCCAGGCAGTGCTGCTCCCCAAGAAGACTGAGAAGGCCGTCAAAGCCAAGTAAAATCGCTACTGCGGCTGCAACTTGACTACACAGTATTTACATAGCAGTCAGGGCAAATACTGTATATACTGTAGCAGCATCTAAGGTACATCAGGAATGCTGAGTGACACTGAGGATTGAGTGACATTAAAAAAAATGATGAGGCAAGTGACATTTCATGTTGGTACTAGCGAACGTGAAATGGGCATAGGTGTAGGTCTACTGGTCTTGTTCAGTATAAGCAAATACACCCCAAAAAATCCTACCACTCCTGTTCCCCAAGGAGGTGTCACTAATTAAGTGTCTCCTGCATATTATCCCAGTATCTGTTACTCCCAGTGTGTGTGTGTGTGTGTGTGTGTGTGTGTGTGTGTGTGTGTGTGTGTGTGTGTGTGTGTGTGTGTGTGTGTGTGTGTGTGTGTGTGTGTGTGTGTGTGTGTGTGTGTGTGTGTGTGTGTGTGTGTGTGTGTGTGTGTGTGTGTGTGTGTGTGTGTGTGTGTAACTGGGCCTATATAAGATGACAGAGGACGGGACTAGAGTGTGGAGATCAAGAGGAGATCAACTGGAGGTGAAGATTAAGACTGGACTAGTCTGCCGTACTACACTATACATCTCTGGTAAGACTTCTCTGTCTATACACTGCATGTAGATAAATGTGATTGATTGTTGTGTAATAGAATAATGCAGGTGACCTTTATTCAAATCAGTCTAGAGTCTTTGGCTTCTAGTTTTGCAGTCACATTGTTCATGTGTTTAGGACATGAAAAAACTTGTACTAGAATGCCTTTGGGTTTCAACTGAGTACTATAAGTCCTTGGAACCAAATGTGATAATTTAGAGTAATTGACAATCACAGTAATGATATTATTATTTATTTATTTTCTCAAGAGATTTCTGACCCTATGACCCTATGACATAAAAACAAAGGGATTGGTTTGTGTTGAAAGGATCTGTTTTAGTGGACTCAGAGAGAACAATGTTGAAACAAACAGGTATTCCTAAGGTAAGAAACTCATCTTCACAATATAGAACAGGACATTTGTCTGAAAGAAGCCACACAATATTATAAAAGACCTTCTTATTGAAATTAGTTTTCTGTTGCCTTCAATACTAAGTTCACCAAATTGTATCATAATGAAAGTAAACTTACTTAACTATGTTTATGTATAGTGTAAACACTCATAAGGCAAGAAAGTCATCAGAATATGAGGATGACATTAGTCTGTAACATACCACACCGTACTGTAATACATAACTATAAATACGCATCCAGAATTAAGGAATAAAATATACTTTCCTGACAAAGTGAGAGTATAATATGTCAGAATTATGTTTTATTTATCTTAAATAACTTTTAATTGAAATGCCTGGTTACTTTAGAAGTGTTATGGCTCAATTAAAGACATTGAATAAAACATTTTTCCTTAGCTATCAACACTTCAGTTCACCAAATGATATCATTATGAAATAATATCCTGTACACATATTTTTTTCTGTCTCTTGTTCATTCTGTCAGACTGTGCGTCTGTCTCACTCCAACAATGATGAGAGAAAATATGTGACGGCGAGGAAGACTCTGATTAAGAAGTGGCTGAAAGGTCAGGGTATCGACTGTGAACTGGTGGGTAGTCCTGTCTTCTCTATCTTTCAATCACTCTCTCTCGCACATGTGCTCTTTCTCTAACTACATATGGATCCCCCCTCCCCACTCGCATGTCTCCAGCTCCCCCCTTCTCTCTTATATAAAACAGTGTATGATGGGACACTGATGTGAAATTCTCTAGATTTGATATCTCTCTCTTTCTGTCTTTCGTCCTCTCTATATCTCTCTCTCTCATTCTCTCTCCCCATCTCTCAGGAGGATGTTCCTAACATAGCGTTGCTGGGGTCAGGTGGAGGAGAGAGGGCAGCAGTGGGCATGTTGGGATCTCTGCATCAGCTGGCACAGGACAACCTGCTGGGCAGCCTCCTCCACATGTGTCAGGCACCACCTGGTACACACACACACACACACTGGGAGTGACAGATACTGCGATAATACGCAGGAGACACTTAATTAGTGACACCTCCTTGGGGAACAGGAGTGGTAGGATTTTTTGGGGCGTATTTGCTTATACTGAACAATACCAGTAGACCTACACCTATGCCCATTTCACGTTCGCTTGTACCAACATGAAATGTCACTTGCCTTATAATTTTTTTAATGTCACTCAATCCTCAGTGTCACTCAGCATTCCTGATGTACCTTAGATGCTGCTACAGTATATACAGTATTTGCCCTGACTGCTATGTAAATATTGTGTCTCTGTTTTTTGTCATGTTGTCATGCTACTTTGTGATTTGTGAATACCCTCAATGACTGGGCCACCAACAACAATGTTAACATTGGAGCACATGCAAATAAGACTTGCTTTACGTGTGTCAAAAGTCACACGCACGCACACACACACACACTTATTTACTATTATTCTTAGCAGGAAATTAGGTTCTCTCTCTCTCCCTCCCTCACACACACACAGGTGCATGTCATCCCTGTACAGCGCTCCAGCCTTGTCGTTGAGTGAGCGTTGTGATGAAATGATAAAGAAGCTGAGGGGTCCTACAGGGGACTTGAGCAAAGCTGTGGAGTGGCTGAAATTGAGGAAAGAACAAAACCAGGACTTCAACCTCACTGACTTCTGGGGCGCCTTCACTGCATCCTATTTTATGAAAGAGGTCACTATATGATCGTGTGTGTCTGTCTGTCAGGTTTGCTAGTGTGTGTTTGTGTCTATTTGTCTGTCTGTCAGTCTGTGCATGTGTGTGTCTGCCTCTGTTGGGCTGAAATTCTCTCCCCCCGTCTCTCCCCCCTTTCTTCCCATGTCTCTCCCCCTTTCTTCCCCATTGTTCTCTCTCTTTCCTGTATCAGATGCACACTCGCTGTCTCTCTGAAGATGCTCACAGGACAATCATCAAACCCTACCCCATCTACAGCGCCATAGAACTGGACTGCTACAGACAGGATGACACTAAAGGTGACTCTTATGCAGGGTTCATGCAAACTCGGAAATTCAGAACATTTCCTAGTTTCCTAGAGTTTCCTAGTTTTGAGTGCACAGTGAAAGCAGCATCAGTCAATGAATCAATCAATCAAATGTATTTGTACAGTGTTTTTTACAAAGACAATTGTCTCAAAGTATTTTAGAATCAGAACAATACAAACAATATAAACAACTAATTAAATATGAACAAACACTCTAGGGTAGATGCCCAAAAAGCAAGCCAAGCATTAGTCTGAGTCCCAGTCGGGCTCTGTTTAGAAGTAGTGCACTATATTGTGAATAGGGTGTCATTTCAGATAATTTCCCCCCACTGTTTTCTGTAGGGGAGTGGTTTGAGATGACCCCCCACGAGAGTGGCTTCTCTGGATTGGGCGCTTTCATCCCCACTTCCTGTCTTGGGAGCCAGTTTGAAGGTGGGACTCTGAGAGAGAAGAGGAAGGAAATGGACATGGTTCTGCTGCAAGGTGGGGAATGCACAGACACACAAATGCGCACACACACTCACACATCAATTTATTGTTTGTTTGTTGTTGTTGTGCAGGTATCTGTGGGAGTACCATTGCAAACAGGCAGATTAGCAATGCTGAGGTAGTAAAAAAGATCTGGGTCTTATTTGGAGGTAAGCTACGGTACATGCTAGATAGCCTGCAAGGCTAGTGTATAGGATTGTACGTTTTGTATTTTGAATCATTGAAACAATGTTCCCTTTGAGTTCATTTGTAACAAATAATGTTATTTGATTTTCTTTACATATCTTTAGGTGACAAGAAAGGTTCAAAATCAGGTAAGAGTTAACTTCTAACGAGTCACCATCCCGGATCCGGGAGCACCCCCCACAGTAAAAAAGCTGACTAGCATAGCCTAGCATAGCGTCACAAGTAAATACAAGCATCTAAATATCATTAAATCACAAGTCCAAGACACCAGATGAAAGATACAGATCTTGTGAATTCAGGCATAATTTCTGATTTTTAAAATGTTTTACAGGGAAGACACAATATGTAAATCTATTAGCTAACCACGATAGCAAAAGACACATCTTTTTTTTCTCCACCATTTTTTCCTGCATCAGTATGCTATCACTAATTCGACTAAATAAAGAAATATATAGCCACTAACCAAGAAACAACTTCATAAGATGACAGTCTGATAACATATTCATGGTATAGGATAGTTTTTTTTTGAAAAATGTGCATATTTCAGGTATAAATCACATTTCTACATTGCAGCTGCAATCTGAAATAGCGTTGGAAGCAGCCGGAATAATTACAGAGACCGACGTCAATTACCAAAAGAATCATCCTAAAACACTTCAGAAAAATACACAGCCTACAGCAATCAAAGACACAGGTCTTGTGAATCCAGACAATATTTCAGATTTTCTAAGTGTTTTACAGCGAAAACACAATATATCGTTATATTAGCATACCACATGAGCTAACATCACCCAGCATTGAATCCAGCCAAAAGGTTCGATAACGTTATCGCCACCAAAATATATTAATTTTTTCACTAACCTTCTCAGAATTCTTCAGATGACAGTCCTGTAACATCATATTACACAATGCATATAGCTTTTGTTCGAAAATGTGCATATTTAGCAGCATAAATCGTGGTTATACAATGTAATCTGTAAAAACATTGCATGCATTCTGGCCGGCGCCATCTTAGAGAAGCGCCTACTTTAATAAAAAAACGATTCATAAACTTGACTAAAAAATACAGCGTGGACAGCATTTGAAAGACAAATTAGTTCTTAATGCAATCGCTGAATTACATTTTAAAAATTAACCTTACTGCGCAATACAAGTTGCGCCAAAGCGAAGCTACCCCAAAGAAAATGGCATTTTATGCGTTTAACATTTTTCAACAGAACAACGATTTATCAGCATAAATAGTTCTTACTGTTAGCTGAGCTTCCATCAGATTCTTGGGCAATGTGTCCTTTCTCCGGTCTAATCGTCTTTTGGTCGAAAGATGTCCTCTTGTCCTGTCGAAAAGGCCACTAACGTTCGGCATGTACCGGAAAAGTGCCCAACTCTTGAAAGTGAGTCACAAAGAAATGCCAGAAAATCGCAATAAACTGATATAATTTGCTATAAGTCGGTTTAAATTAACTACCTTATGATGTCTTTAACACCTATAACGACTAAAAACATGACCGGGGATATAGAAGTGGCTAAACCAAAGCTTGGAAGGAGGCCAGTCCGATGTCCATCTTGCGTCAGGCGCACGGTCGGAAAGAAAGCTACTTCCGCCTTGTGGTGTTTTATACAGTCCCAGATTGCGCAATCGACTCCATTCAAATTGTCACCACTTACTGACATCTAGAGGAAGGCGTAGGCAGTGTTTGTATCCCCATAGCATTCACAGGGACCTTAAAACTGACCTGGGAACAGGGGCCAAGATTTCTGAAATCTCACTCCCTATCAGGAAAAGTACTGTAGAATGAGTTCTGTTCCACTCAGAGACATAATTCCAACGGTTATAGAAACTAGACTGTTTTCTATCCAATAATAATAATAATATGCATATTGTACGAGCAAGAATTGAGTACGAGGCAGTTTAATTTGGAGAAGCAAAAAAAGAAGAAGTTTTAACAGCGCCCCCTATTGACTTCTTGCACTAAGGTAGTCTTTCACCCCTCCCCTTTCCCCCACCCATCCAGATGATAAAACACCCATCAAAGACAACGTCAGAGAGACTAAATACAAAAGATAAGTCAATAAGAAAGAATACAACAATACAACCCAGGAACAGACCCGGCACAGAAACACAAAGAAACAACAACAACGAAGAGAATCACCTTCAAACAAAAACGTAAAACAATACTCCAAAACAATAGTAGACAAACTACCGGACAATACTAGACAATAAACTACATGACAATACTAGACAATAATCTACAGGACAATACTAGACAATAATCTACCAGACAAAACTAGACAATAAACTACGGGACAATACTAGACAAACTACAGGACAATAACAACATCCATAGACCGGCTTCTCGGTAGTCTCGAGACAAAGTCGAGGGCATTATCACTTTTATACAACGGGTTACCAACATATTCAAATAATGATTGACATATTTTCATTCATCCTTCCAAAATGATATAGTCCCAACACAAATCTAGGGTTTCTACCCAAGCCGGTTGGTCGTTCGTTCAATAGGTTCGGTTGCTAGAGACGCGACCCAGTCGTTCAGTCTTTTTGTTCTGTATCTATGGACGCGACCCAGTAGTTTGTTCTAAATGTTCCATTGCCATCCTGGCTGGGAACTTTCTTATCTCTTGCTAGCTAGCCAACTAGCTAGCCAACTACGGCTAACTTAGTCAAATCAAAAAGTACAGCCAGAGTAACAGAAAAGTAGCTGCATTTGCATTTGTTAAAGCTGTTTTCTAGTGACATTTATTTTGATCAAATCAAATTTTATTTGTCACATACACATGGTTAGCAAATGTTAATGCGAGTGTAGCGAAGTCCTTGTGCTTCTAGTTCTGACAGTGCAGTAATATCTAACAAGTAATCTAACAAAATCACAACGACTACCTTATATACACAAATGTGAAGGGATGGAATAAGAATATGTACATATAAATATATGGATGAGCGATGGCCGTGTGGCATAGGCAAGATGCAATAGATGGTATAAAATACAGTATATACATATGAGTAATGTAGGATATGTAAATATTATTAAAGTGGCATTATTTAAAGTGACTATTGATACCTTTATTAAATCCATTTATTAAAGTGGCCAGTGATTTGAGGCAGTATGTCGGCAGCAGCCTCTTTATTTTAGTGATGGCTGTTTAGTCTCTCGGCCCCAGCTTTGATGCACCTGTACTGACCTTGCCTTCTGGATGATAACGGGTTGAACAGGCAGTGGCTCGGGTGGTTGTGGTCCTTGATGATCTTTTTGGCCTTCCTGTGACATCGGGTTCTGTAGGTGTCCTGGAGGGCAGGTAGTATGCCCCCGGTGAAGCGTTGTGCAGATTGCACTACCCTCTGGAGAGCCTTGCGGTTCAGGGCGGTGCAGTTGCTGTACCAGGCGGTGATACAGCCCGACAGGATGCTCTCGATTGTGCATCTGTAAAAGTTTGTGAGGATTTTAGGTGACAAGCCAAATGTCTTCAGCCTCCACGGCTGTGACTATTATCGAAGATAATTATATTGGGATATATCCCACAGCTAACACAATCACTTCAAACTGAAGCTTGAAAGACTGCAAACTAGCTGCATTTCGTTTCGTTTGACCTGTATTCAATTCACATTTCTTTGTATATATCCATAATAATAATACTGGTTCATGATTTAGACTGGCGGGGAAACACTGCCTGCCTGTCTGTCTCGTCCCGACACGTTCATTACTATGGGACAGCTGGAGATTGAATATTGAAACAATGTTGAAAATGTCGAAGAGATAGACAGCAAGGTTTATACAAATCTCTGCTGTTGAAAACAAAACTTTTATAGTGGAGATCAAGTTTATAAAGTGCCTGGCTGGGCTGATGAGACAGTGGAATGTGCAGTCAGATGGAACAGAGTAAATAGGCATTTTAATGTCATAGATTTAGCCGGTGGTAACTTGTGGAATAGACACTGGCTGTAATGTGGTTTTAGCCAATCAGCATTCATGATTAGACCCACCCGTTGTATAAGACAAACTACATGAAAATAGTAGACAAACTACATGACAATAGTAGACATTTTACAACGGGTGGGTCTAATCCTGAATGCTGATTGGGTAAAACCGCATTCTAGCCGGTGATGGGAGATACATGGACCAGAGGAGGCTGGTGGGAGGAGCTATAGGAGGTCAGGCTCATTGTAATGGCTGGAATGGAATAGGCCAAGAGGACATCCTCAAGAACCAAGGACGACAGTTGAGATTTACATGTCTCAGACAGGGTTACCTCATCATGAGAGGAGGGTGTGTTTCCAAATCACCTCCACTACACCTGACCAACCTGTTTTGTTCTGCAGTGCAGGACAGCATGATGTCGAAAGGGAGCAAGAGTATGGTTGGAGGTTGCAGGAAGGTAAAGGTGTGTGAGTGTGTGCCCTCCCGAGTGGTGAAGTGTGTGTCTGAGCTGATGGTGAATGATGAGGACCCAGATCCACTGAAGACATCACCACACTGAGACAGCTACTGGAAGGTCACACACACGGTCACACACACGGTCACACACACGGTCACACACACACACAATATTATCATGACCTATGTGCATAATGACTCTAGGTCATGTGAGCAGTAAGGGCGAGATGCTGTGGAACATGGACTCAGAGGTGGAAGAGAACCAGCCTGGTGGAGAGAAAGGAGTTCATAGAGACAGTCAGTCTGGAGCTCATCCTCACCTCAGACAGCTGGACAAAAGACTGGAAGGACCAGCGCTGCACCTGCAACGGTAACAAAGGCATAATATTACTCCAACACCAGGTTAGCCCATTGAACTACAGCGGTTCCAAAAATATTTTTGGTCTGGCTGGCTGGGAGAACACTTTGAAGAACCTTTATGGGTTCCATGTGCTGTTGAACCCCATTAGGTTCCATTTATAACCTTCTCTGGAAAAGGCTCTACATGAAACCCAAACGGGTTATCAAAGGGTTCTCCTACAGAGACAACTGAAGAACCCTTTTTGCTGAGAGAGGAGGTTGATGGTTGAGGGGTATAGCATGTTGGTCGTGAGTATGTACTATGTTAGTTGTTGTTGGTAGCAGCTTTGGTATGTTCTGTGTTTGTGCTTTGTCAGAGCTTCTTTAGTGGCCTGAGTTAGTTCTCAGTTTTGTTGTGAAGTGGATTGTTTAATATTCTGTTTCATTTGTTCCCAGGGGGGAAGGGGAAGGCACCTAGGGAGTGCTTAGGCAAGAGGCCCGCGGGCATACATATACCCGTAGTATATTCACTGTCTAGGCACACTAGGTAAGACCTGGGCGGACCACCCCCTGTATTTTGGTTAGGGCACCAGGTGGTGCTAAGTTAGGTAAGAAGTGGGTAGGCAGGTTAGATAGGAGAGGGGGAGCTTTGATATTTACTTTCTTTGCTTTGATTCCGTCCAGCCCCTTTTCCCTATATTACCGTGTAAAGGAAATAAATCCTAGTAAACGGTCAATTCTGCCTTTTTGTCATCCTTTCTCACACTTAGTCCATACCTCTTTCGCTTCACGGAGAGTTGAGTTGTAGCAGGGTGTTGCGTTCCCTCTTCTCAGAGGCGTGTGAAACGGGGAGTGAGAAGCGAGAGAGAACCAACCAAGAAAGCTGCTATTTTGGAGGGAAACATACGATCCTGATGACTTATACTAGTTATGCTATCATGTTAGGAAGAGGTCTGATGTTACAGTACCTTGGATCTTGAAGAGGAAGTTGGACACTGTTCCCCATTCCCATGTTTGGACCAGAGGGAAAACGTTCTGTACAATCCACCAGTCTGGAGGAGACACACACCAATTTCAAATTATTCATATCAACATGTCAAAAATAATCTCAATGATGGAGAGAGTATGTAGTCTGTTCTGTATCCTTCCTTTACTGGAATATACGCACGCACACACACACACCTTCCATCATACTGGACAGAAAGGTAATGGAAAAAAAACATTACCATCAGGGATCCAGGACTTTGTTATTGACACCTTATCCATCTTTCCTGTTGTCGCCATATACTTTGATCCATCTGCAGAGGCTAAAACAAGAAAGATTGCCTCATGGTCTGGCATGTATCACACGGTTTGAAAAAGCACGTGATAAAAATGAAGCTTCAGACGTCATTGATGTCATACTTTTGATAAAGTAATACACGCATCGGCACACTGCTTCAAAGTTAGCTGCTTAGAGACTTGGACACATGCCTCAGAGCTCCAGTATCAAACCTAACATCACTAGTAAAGGTTAGGCATTAACTTGGAGTGTTTAGGATTAGGCATTAACTTTGAGTGATTAGGATTAGGCGTTAACTTTGACTGGTTAGGGTTAGGCATTCACTTGGAGTGTTTAGGATTAGGCATTCACTTGGAGTGGCTTGGATAAGGGTAAGTTGTCAATGGAAAGTACTGTCAAAAATGTGCATTATCAACAAGAATTAGAAAGCAAAAACACTTAAAGGACTTTTGTCAAAATTGACTCAACGCTGATTTGAACTCCTGACGTTCAGGTTGCATGTCATTGTTGTACGCCCAATCACAAACCCCAATCTAACACCTGGTAGGCCAATCTTCCATTTGTATCCCTCTGCATGGTTGTTATTGTCTGATACGTGCGTGCACACACACTTAGCCAGTAACCACTATCCCCTACAGCAGGAACACGTATCCTATAAGTGACTGGGTGGCTGGACATGCTGAACCACAGGGGGCTGGTGTCGGGAGAAATCGGATCATGGGTTCACTGTAATGGATGGAACTGAATGAGAAATCGTACCAAACACGTGTTTGATACCGTTCATGATGCCATTCCCAAGCATTACAATAAGCCGTCCTCAGATTTCTCCCTCCACCAGCCTCCCCTATTGGAGCTGTACTAGATACAGATGTCCACTGTTTATAACAACCTAGTACCATATACCCTCTTACACTAAGACCATATTACCACCAGGGGCGAAAATCTGATATCAACCTTGGAGGGGACAATTACATTACATTTTCTCAAGAGCAATTCCTGAGGGGGACACCAAAAGTAGTGCTGTAACACATAATATACATTTAGCATATTACAACGTAGGCTGAGGAACCATAATTCCTACAACTGAATAATTGATAGGTACAGTAGTTAACTGAAGGGTTTAACCAACTTGTTCAAATGTTTAAATCATTATAATACTACTACTAATAATAGTTATAGCAGTGCTCCTTACCAGTCCAGTATGTATGCAGGTATTCGTACTTACAACCAGCAATATCAAGAAAGGCCAGTAGGTAGCAATGGTACTGTACACTGTATGGGTGCAGTTTTCATAAATACAATGAACATGGTGTGATCTCATCTAAAATAATCTCCATTGAGAACCATCACAAAGTTAGTCTCCGTATTGAATTGACCTTTTAATTTGACTTTTTCTGATACATTTATATAGTCATTAAATGTGCCACTGGCCTGAGTCTACTACAATATCTTTACAAGAACAAAAAGCTTAAAATAAGTACAGTTCTAAAAGCAAAATAACTACTTCAATGAAAAACCCAAATAAATCAAACAAAATATCCTTCAGTCAGTGTCTCAACTCTTCAAACAGCAGCTATGGACAAGTATGTCGCACAAAGTATGCAATTTTAAATAAAATAACATGAAATAAATAATTTGTAAGTGTACTGTCGTGTACTGTCATGTACTAAAAACTACTCTCCTCTAGGCTGCTTAGTACCCGCTCATACTGCCCTAGCACAGCTCTAATAGCAGTATTCCGCACAGTCCACCTTGTTGGACATAGGGGTTTCCGGGTGGGCAGGGTTAGGGTTAGGGTTAGGGTTTCTTTGGATGTGGCAATTGATTCAAACATGCTCTTAACCCTTTCACACGTACCATCACACGGGTGTGATCGTTCTACAGTGGTCCCTGAAGCGTACGATCACACCCGTGTGATTAGAACACTCATTTAGAACGCTCGTTTAAAACGGCCAGTTTCGAATGACGCAACAATCAGCGTTTGAGCTGGCCACACTTTTTTCAGAAACTATTTACACAAACACAGTCCTTACAAAGTTATGTCCAGAATGTGAGCAGTTTATTTTTGGATTCAATGTTCAGATATTCACAGAATAATATATAGCATAACACAATCATCCTAACCGGAAAAATGTAGGCTACATTTGTCCTAGCGCTGAGGAAAGATTGACCCAACACAAGCAGTCATATTTTCTAACTCTCGGCTGACATAAACTACAATATGAATTAGCTAATAGCAATTACTATGTATAATTAAGCACATCACGGGTGAGCACACCATTGATCGAAATAATTAGGTAAAGCACTTTTTAGAAATCGAAAGTAATCCGACGATTAGTTTCAGCGCGCAGCCATGCATTTTTTTTCCTCACAGAAACCGAAGATAATAAGAGAAGACGAGATGAGTTTGGTCTGTTTATAGTATGCATGTTGAAGGGGTGTGTCGTCTACCGTCGTTCACATCCCACCATTCATTTCCGGAAGTCCTCAAAAAACGAGTGAACTCTTACTCACCTCATTTTGTTATAACATCTTTGGTCAAAGAGACGATTACGTGAACCCAGAATGCATTGAACGTCAACAAACATGACCACACAGCTGGAATTAGCTTAGCTCATCATAATCAGTACAACCTTCAAAAAAGTATTTTACACACATAATATGTGCCCATTACAATCTGTGCAAGAATCGGAATGCATGATTTGTCACCTAGATTTGAAAACATGTGAATAAAACCGTAAATACACAAATAATTGCCACACAAAACATTTTCTGATAGTGATTTATTGATACAAGTGGCGCGTGCCGGCAGTCAACCACGTACCCTCTCACTCTAAACCATTCAGTGTTGTTGTTTATGTATGTATCTAGTGAGATGAGCTGAAGCATTAGCAATGACTTTCAAAAGGAGACAACAAACAAATGTGGAAATTCTGGAGATTTTTTAAAATTCTGACAATGAGTCTGAAAGTCAGGAATCAGATTCTGACAGTGACAGTGAGGAGCTGCCCCCCAACCTTGTAGCTATTGAGAACCCTGAATCTGAATTTCCCTTGTCCACTGACAAAGTCCCAGTTCCCTTTGAAGATGCTGGTGGTGATGGAGGCATACCAACAGTGGATGAAGTACAGGAGTTCTGTGGTAGCTGGAAGGCCACCAGTCATTTCACCCCTCCTGGCCCTGCTGTTTCACCCCTCCTGGCCCTGCTGTTTCACCCCTCCTGGCCCTGGTGTTTGCTTTGATGAGTCCCAGTCTGGAGTGTAACGCCCCTTGCCATTTCCAACTGAGGCAGAGTGCTTCAAGTTGTTTCTGACAGAGGAGCTGGTGGGAGACATAGTAGAGACCAATCGCTATGCCTTGGAGCTACAGGATAAGAGAGAGCCAGGAGTGGGGGACAACCACAATTAGTGAAATGTATACATTCCTGGTGACAGTAAAGACTGCTTTCTAGTTCTGCTGCTATGACTGCATTTCATCAACGCTACTACCATCCTAAATGACCCGTTATACAAAATAAGAAATGTTAACAGCTGGCAGTAAAGTGGCATGACAAACGAGACGTCCATGTCCTCTCCACTGTCCATACAGCAACCATGTCGGCCACAGGGAAGGTGGACCACCTGACGGGAGAGAGAAACAAACCAGACAGAGAAACATGAAACCAGACTGCGTGCTTGACTATTACTTCAAAATTGGGGCAGTGGATGATAAACAGCTTTGTGGAATGCACTCAGAAAACGACCAAGTGGTATAAGATATTTTTCAATTTTTCCAGGGTAGCGTCAAAATACAACATGCCAATACTTCTGACGCATTTAGCATTGTTTTACAGAACTAATAGAATAATGTAACTAGCTACATAAGCACGATTGAATATAACACCATAAAAGGTGAGTAACGTTACCTCGCGTGTCCGCGGTTATAAGGAATATATACAAATATATTATGCTCCATTCACACAGTGAGCTATAGTAGAAACGGTATAACACGACACAATAACGTAATTAGGCACTTACTTTGATAGAAACGCAGTCTTGATTTGAAGATGGGTGTCTGGAGTGACGCCTCTAGCACTGAGACGCTGTGCCACTTGGGAGTCATAAGGCCAGGGTAGCTTCAAAATACAACACATGCTAATACTTCCCTGACGCAATTAGCATTGTTTTCCAGAGCTAATAGGAGAATGTAGCTAGCTACCTAAGCATTGAGTATAACACCATAAATGTTATGAAATGAGTAACGTTACATCGCGTGTCCGCGGTTATAAGGAATATACACAAAAACATGATGCTACAGTAGAAACGACACAACACGACATGCAGAAACTATTATAACGTAATAAGGCACTTTGATAGAAACGCACACATTTCCAAAGGTATTATTGGTAACGAAAACAACTTTGATTTCGATGCAGGCGACAGGTGGAATAATATGAACACGTGTATGCAGGACGGCAGATGAGTAAATGTCCTGCACAAACAATTGAGAAGTGTTTGGGGAATTTTGTCCGGGTCAGAAATGTCAAAAAAGTTAATTGGTCCGCAAAAGTAAAAATGACTACTTTTATGTGAATGAATGAGGCGGAACACACCTCATTTCAAACTGTTATTAGAAAATAAAAAACTTGTTCGAAATAATTTAAAATTGACAAATAAAAACAGGCTGCGTGCTTTTGTTTGAGGGCAGCGCGGATGAAATGTACTGTTACATAACAAACACATTCTGGAATGGAGAGAACGTTCTAATATCACGTGCATAAAAAAACTCACGCTGGGGCGACCGTTAGAGATATTTGGAACTCACGCATGAAAGGGTTAAACTTTCCTGACTGGCCATAGAGGACACCTAACTGATGGACCCAAGAAAGGGAATCCCGGATCAGTGGGGAGGCTGAGCAGCCAGCCTGTGTAATCAGATTTACACAGTGTGCTCCACAATGGACATAGAGGGCTAATGGCTGCTGCCTTCTCACAATTGCCTGTGCACCTGTGTATTTTCCTGCCATGTTTGAGGCACCATCGTAACTCTGCCCACGTAAGCCAGACATGGGCAAATTGAGCCTCAACAACACTTCAGTTGCCACTTTCGCAATGCCCTCGCCTGTTGTCTCCGACACCCTGTATAGCCCAATAAACTCCTCGTGAGGGACAAGGTCATGGTCAACATAATGCAAAAAGACACTCTCCTGTTCAGCACCAGAGACATCTTGAGTACCATCAACAATTAATGAAAATTGTACAATCGGAAGAGATCTAATCTCAGCTGCAATGCCTCGAATGATTGTATTGGCCATGATGTTCAGAATTTCATTCTGTGCTTTGGGGCCTCTTGAAACGTCAACACTCTGTTGGCAAGAGTTTGCGGTTCAAAAATTGTGGGTGTGGCTGATATGGTTTTGTGCCATCACTGAGGTAACTGGACAATGCTGTGCCACTGTCCCCTATACTGGTGCTGCTGGCAACAAGGGTGACACCTGGTCCTGCCATGGCTGTGACATTGTTCTCTGAAGTCTCTCTCCCTGGCTCTTTCCCTTTCACCACCCTCACAGACTCAGTCTGTCTCCTAGAAAAGAAATAAGGTGTTTGCCGTACTCCTAACTACCGGTACCCAAAACTACACAATTAATCACAACAGCAATACCATTGCCATAAACAAATCTTAGTTTAGTCATCAGTTTAAGTTGAGAGCGGGGGTATCCATGGCATTTTCCAATTATGTCCCTATTTTACAAGTAAAAAATTTTTAGAACCTTTCATAATGTTGCCAAACAAAGACTCAACAAACTTACCTGAGACTCCCTGTCTCTGCCAGTCTGTCCCTGCCTATCTGTCCCCAGCTCTGCTGTCTGTGTGCCATCTGTTGCCTGCTCTGCCTAATGACATCATTGTGAAACATCCATTAGCATTTCACTTCTTTCTTATGAACATTTTATCAACTCGTCTTTGAGATATTAGGCTACTAGAGTTCTTACTTTGCGTTTTGGTGTACTGAAAAATACTCTGATGTCCGTCTTTTTACTTTTTTCTGCCATTTTTCTACCTGGCTGGCTGGTCGGTCTAGCTGCACACACACACATTTACACAACATATGCTACAACCTTTTCTAATTTTAATATAGTTTGTTTCATATTGGCTGGCTTCCAACAATAGCTGAATTTGTAAAGCTAGCGAGCACCAACTCCGTTTCTGTGGTGTTTGCTATAATCTTAAAAAAAAAAAGGTGAAATAAAATAAATGTAAAAAAGTTCACTAGCGACAATTTAGCTTTTGCAACGAGACCATTAAATATATTTAAGACAATGGTATAAGAGAGTGTAGTTCTGTTCAGTTTGGACTTTGCTTTAGTTTGCGCGCTAGCTCTGCAAATTCAGCTAGTGTGTGAACCCTGCCAACATAAAAATGTAAACATTGCTATGGCGCGATTGACTGGATTAACCTCACGTCAGTTACGTACATGTGCCTTTCAGACAGTAGATACGAACCCTCTATTACCTTGCCAGCTAAAGAACTGGCAGTGGATCAAACCATTGTGAGGCAAAGGGCGGGGTGGTCGCAATCTTTTGAAACTTAAAAAGGCGCTATTAAGTGTCTATAATCAGCACAACTGCTTTCATTGCGTATTATTAATATTATTGAAATTACATAGTTATGTTTACAGTGATAGATTGGGGGGGACAAATCATATTTTCCCCAGGATGGGGGGGTCGTGTCCCCCCCGTCCCCCCTGGGATTTCCGCCTATGATTACCACATAACCATACTGCATTTTACATCCAGGTCCCCAAACCGTCTGTAAAAATCTCAACTCCAAGGCATCAGCTCAGTGAACTAACATGGTCTTGAGTCATCAAGCCAGTCAGGTAATAGGAGTGGCACGGTGGAAGTTAGTGTTACCTGTGCAGGTGCAGGGTCTAATGCCTCTAAGAATAAAAGTACTACATAGTGCTACCTAGCAATGATCTATATCACATGCAATCTCAGCCAGCAATGATCTCTGCCTGCCCTTGATCTCTCTCTCTGAACAGAACACTGGCTTTTATAGCTTCAGGTGGCAATGGTAATTAGAGACAGCTGTATCTTGACGAGGGGGCGGGGTTAGCTCTCCAATCATCAATTGGTGCCGACCAATCAGCTGCTTGGGGAGAAATTCCAGGAAGCCATCTCCTGAAACACACACACTCAAATAGAAACTACAACACAGAAACTGGGGAACGTAACACGCCCACCACAAATTGCAAACCTACAGTTTGTAATAACAAAAACCAACGCTTCCCCAGTTAGTAAACCCGTGATAGAGCGTCGGCAACCACATTCGCCGAGCCCTTCACATAGGCTATCTGTACATTATATCCTTGTACAATCAGAGCCCACCGCATAAGGCGGCGGTTCTGATTGTATATTTGTTTCAAGAACACCAATGGATTATGGTCCGTGAAGACCATAACAGGCAAGGTACTGGATCCCACATATACCTCAAAGAACTGTAGGGCAAGCAATAAAGCCAGCGTCTCTTGTTCAATAGTGGAGTACCTTGACTGACACGAGTTTAACTTACGGGAGAAGAAACTGACGGGCCGATCCACTCCATCTTCATGTAAGAGAACCGCACCCACCCCCACTATACTAGCGTCTACCTCCAACTTAAAAGGTTTGTCAAAGTTGGGGTCGGCAAGCACTGGGGCACTACAAAGTAGCGCTTTAGCGGACTCAAAAGCATAGTTACAGTCCTTGGACCACCTAAATGGTACCTTGGGACTAAGCAGAGATGAAAGGGGAGCTACTACCGTTGAGAAATTCTTACAGAATGTACGATAGTACCCTACCATCCCTAGGAATCTGCGCAACTGGCGTCGAGTCGTGGGAGCAGGAAAAGCAACAATTGCCTCCACCTTGCCAGATACTGGGCGCACTTGACCTCGTCCCACTTGTTTCCCTAAGTAAGTCACCGTAGCCTTCCCAAATTCACACTTGGCCAAATTGAGGGTTAAAGCAGCATTCTCCAACCGCTGAAACACACTTTCAAAGTGGAGAGATGATCAGACCAAGTAGACGAATGAATCACCACATCGTCAAGGTAAGCAGTACAATTTGGCACATCTACAAACACAATGTTAACTAGACGCTGAAAAGTAGCAGGTGCATTACACATGCCAAAGGGCATCACAGTGTATTGTACAAAGTTATCAGGCGTAACAAAAGCCGATATGTCAGAAGCTCGAGAGGTCAGAGGCACCTGCCAATAACCATTTAACTTCTTGAGGGCAGGGGGCAGCATTTTCACTTTCGGGAAAAATAGCATGCCAAAATTCAACTGCTTGCTACTCATCCCCAGAATATAAGATATGCATATTATTAGTAGATTTGGATAGAAAACACTCTGAAGTTTCTAAAACTGTTTGAATCATGTCTGTGAGAATAACAGAACTTATGTAGCAGGCAAAACCCTGAGGACAAACCATTCAGAATGTATTTTCTTTGATGTCACTGTCTTTTCAATGATTGTTTTTAGAGACACCAGATTTCTAATGGACTTGCTTGCAGTTCCTACCGCTTCCACTGGATGTCACCAGTCCTTGGAAATCGGTTGAGGTTATTCCTTTGTGCAGTGAATAAGTAGGGCTACCGTTAATGAGGGTCACATTAAGTAAATTTTTTGAGAGAGTCACGTTACGAAAAACGTTGCGTCATTTTGTTTTCTTTTTGTATTGAACACAGATCATCCCGTCTTCAAATTGATCGATTATTAACGTTTAAAAATACCTAACGTTGTATTACCAAAGTAGTTTGAAATGTTTTGGTAAAGTTTACATGTAACTTTTGATATATTTTGTAGTGACTTGGCGAAAGTTGGAAGCTGTGTTTTTCTGGATGAAACGGTCCAAATAAATTTACATTTGGATATATATCGACGGAATTAATCGAACAAAAGGACCATTTGTGATGTTTATGGGACATATTGGAGTGCCAACAAAAGAATCTCGTCAAAGGTAAGGCATGATTTATATTTTATTTCTGCGTTTTGTGTCGTGCTTGCAGTGTTGAATTATGCTACTCTTTGTTTACAATGGTGCTATCATCAGATAATAGCATCTTATGCTTTCGCCGAAAAGCTTTTTTGAAATCTGACATGTTGGCTGGATTCACAACGAGTGTAGCTTACATGGTATCTTGGTATCTTACATGTGTGATTTAATGAAAGTTAGATTTTTATATCATGTTATTTGAATATGGCATGCTGTATTTTCCCTGGCTATTGGCACGTTTGCGTCCCACCTGCCCCAGAGAAGTTAACAAATCTAACTTACTAACGTAAGCAGCAGATCTAATTCTATCAACGCATTCATCTAATCGAGGTAGAGGAAAAGAATCAGACTTTGTAACTGCATTTACACGACGATAGTCCGTGCATAAGCGGGACGTACCGTCAGGCTTAGGAACAAGAATACATGGGGAACTCCAGGAGCTGTTACTAGGTTTTGCTATGTCATTCTGTAATAAATAAGCTCCCTCACTTTTCATTACCTCCCTTTTCTTTGCATTAACCCGGTACGGATGCTGACGTATAGGGGCAGCGTTCCCTACATCCACGTCATGTTCCAAGATGGAAGTGCGACTTGGAACATCCTGAAACACATTGAGAAAACGGTTTATCAATAGGATAAGGTCCTTAGTTTGATCGTTATCCAAATGTTCCATTTGAGAGGGTAACTTCTTCAGCATCTCCGAATTACATAGGCGTTCACACTGCTGTAACGTATGGCGTAACTCCAACCCGTCCTCCTTATCCTCCTCTAGGTCCCAGCCAGGCTTCAGCACCACCGCAGCCACACTGGAGACGGCGGGCTGGACCGGCTTACTTGAGGAGCTGTCTGGAGAGTCACGTAATAATATGCTTTTAGCATGTTAACATGACACACACGGGAAGAACGCCTTCGATCTGGGGTCTTTATCACATAATTGGTGTCACTGAGTTTCTTTTCCACCAGATATGGTCCAGAAAAACGTGCTGACAGAGATGAGCCAGGAATTGGCAACAAAACTAAAACTTGATCCCCTGGTGCAAAAGAACGGCCAACAGCTTTCTTGTCATAATGCAACTTCATGAGTTTTTGCGAAGAGGAGAGAGACTTTTGGGCCAACGCACATGCGGCGTGCAGTCTCTCCCGCATCTTACTGACATAATCCAACACATTTTTAGGGGCGCTACGTAGGAGATAAAATATGCTCCTTCAAAACGTTCAGCGGACCCCGTGGGGTGTGTCCAAACACAAGGTCAGCAGGGCTGAACCCTAAGGACTCTTGTATCGTTTCCCTTATAGCAAATAGGACAAAGGGCACCCCCTCATCCCAATCGGTACTGGTATCCATACAATACTTGCGTTGCATTGCCTTCAGTGTCTGATGCCAGCGTTCAAGAGCCCCTTGACTCTCTGGATGATACGGACTGGAGACCTGATAAAAAAATACACAATGTCTTTAACACATTAGAGAACAGCTTTGACATAAAGTTGGATCCCTGATCAGTTTGGATTACTTTAGGGAGTCCAAACGTAGAGAAGAACTTCACTAGTGCCCTCACCACAGTCTTAGCCGTTATAGTACGGAGAGGAATAGCCTCTGGGTATCGAGTAGCACTGCACATTATTGTTAGTAAGAACTGGTTACCTGACCTGGTTTTCAGCAATGGACCTACACAATCGATTATCACTCTTTCAAACAGTTCCCCCACCACAGGAATCGGGCAGAGCGGTGCTTGAGGAACTATTTGATTCGCTTTCCCAGTGAGTTGACATACATGACATCTTTTACAAAATTGGACCACGTCAGACTTCAAACCTGGCCAGAAAAAATGTCGAAGGACTCGGTTATAAGTCTTTGTGATCCCCAAATGTCCAGACCACGCCTGGTCATGGGCGAGTGACAGCACCTGCTGTCGGAACGGTGTAGGAACAACCACTTGACGCACTTCACTCCAGTCATTAACGGTGTCATGAGCTGCCCATTTACGCATCAAAACTCCTGCTTCCATAAAGTAGGCGGTCTCCTTAGTTTTAGCTTCCTCAATGGAAATTACCGAAGCAAAATACTTGCGAAGACTGGTGTCTCCTTTTTGACATTCAATCACCTTCTCGGGGGGTGACAGACAAAAGAATGTCATGTAATTGGGGCGCGATTTCGTAGTCCCCTGCCCTAGTTTTTACACCTGTAAAAACTGTCGGCCTTGCAGAAGGAATACTCGGTGCATTGTCTTCTACTTCAACATTCTCAAAAATGGAACTAGCCAAATCCACCACATCTCCAAGCTTGCGAGATTGTGCCCTCGTTAACACACAAGCAGGAAAAACATGGGGAAATGCTTGAACCAATTTCTCATCTGTAGTTCTGATTTCTGGGTTGTCTACTACCTCTAACACAGGAGTGACGTTACCACCAGCAATATCATTCCCTAGTAGCAATGTGACTCCTTTTACTGGCAGGGTAGACACTACACCAACACGGAAACGTCCTGATACCAAGTCTGACACTAAGTGGACCCAGTGTAATGGTACAGGTACTGTTTTTGTCTCTATCCCC
This sequence comes from Salvelinus alpinus, assembly GCF_045679555.1. Classification (NCBI taxonomy): domain Eukaryota; kingdom Metazoa; phylum Chordata; class Actinopteri; order Salmoniformes; family Salmonidae; genus Salvelinus; species Salvelinus alpinus. Next base: position 17,226,663 of record NC_092116.1, read on the forward strand.
TGTAATACGACATGTGAGCCACAATACGTTTCAGGAGACCAGGGTAAAGCATCAGTAATGATTACTGACTGCGCCGCCCCGGTGTCTCGTAAGATTTTAATGGGCTTTTGATCAGCTTGTTCTCCAGTTAAGGAAACACAACCGGCAGAGATAAGCGGAGCATAGACAGGATCCGGTTTCTCAAATGCTGAATCAAGAACTCGATCCAATAGACGAGCCAAAGACTTGACTAAACCCAAACTTTTCCTTTTTGGGGACGGTGACTGGGACTGTTTCGGTTTATTTTTCAAAACTGGGCAGTCCGCAATCACGTGACCCTTTTGGTGACAGTAAAAACATTCACGGATTTCATGAAAAGGCTTAGAGTTGTCAGAGGAAAAGCGACCTGAACGAGGCACTAATGACGTAATCAGTCTACCTTCAAAACGAGGTGCACCAAAGACAGTCTTGTGTGTCAAAGTGTACTCATCTGCCAACACTGCTGCCTGGGCCAATGTCACCACTTTCTGTTCATTTAAATGAACTACAATTCCATCAGGGAGGTTGCTTTTAAAATCCTCCAACAGCATCAACTCCCGAATATCAGCAAAGGTGTGAGCTTTGCTAGCTGAACACCATCGATTAAACAGAGACTCTTTGTCCCTTGCAAACTCAACAAAAGTACGGTGAGAGGGTTTCTTGTGGTTCCTGAAGCGCTGTCTGTAAGCTTCAGGCACCAACTCATAAGCCCGCAACACGGTAGTTTTAACTGTATCGTAATGTAAACTGTCTTCCAGCGAGAGAGCAGCTACTACTTCCTGGGCTTTCCCAGACAATTTACATTGCAACAAGAGCGGCCAAACCTCGAGTGGCCAATGCAGCGCAGCGGCCACACGCTCAAACGCAGAGAAATAGGAATCAACTTCCGACTCTCACATCGAAGTGGGTTTGATGATGAGCAGCTTTTGGAGTCGTACTGGAGCCAGCGTCTAGCTCCAGTTGTCGGATCCTCACCTCCTTGTCGGCTTCTATTTTCCTAATTTCAAGATCAAAATTCATCTGTTTCTCTTTATCTTTTTGCTGCATTTCTAACCGGGCCAGCCTCACCTTCAGCCTAGCGGCCCCGTCTGAACGACCTGAAGCAGAAGATAAAGGATCGAGGCAATGTAAAGGGGGTACGAGCAACCCCTTCCTCCGACTTGTCCTCCGACTTGGCATCGGAAGGTCTACCCGTCTCCTCTCCTTGCAATGAGAGAATTCGTTCTCACTAATCCCTCCCCGACTAGCACCAAAAGCTCAGCCTTCAGTGCTTTCTCAGGGATAATGAATCCATAATGGTCAGCTATAGCTAAAAGGTCTACTTTACGAAACCTCAACAAACAATTAATAGAGGGCGCTTCAAAAACTTGGATGGCTGAGGCAGCCATCTTGTACACAACAATCTACTGAACACACAAACTAAACAAGTCATCCAAACTCACCATCACACCTCAATCACTAACCACAGAGAGTTCAGAGCAGCAGGGTCCGGTTGGTTTAATGGAATCCCGGATGAGCCCCCATTATGTTACACACGCCTCTGAGAAGAGGGAACGCAACACCCTGCTACAACTCAACTCTCCGTGAAGCGAAAGAGGTATGGACTGTAAGTGTGAGAAAGGATGACAAAAAGGCAGAATTGACCGTTTACACGGTAATATGGGAAAAGGGGGCTGGACGGAACCAAAGCAAAGAAAGTAAATATCAAAGCTCCCCATCTCCTATCTAACCTGCCTACCCACTTCTTACCTAACTCAGCACCACCTGGTGCCCTAACCAAAATACAGGGGGTGGTCCGCCCAGGTCTTACCTAGTGTGCCTAGACAGTGAATATACTACGGGTATATGTATGCCCGCAGGCCTCTTGCCTAAGCACTCCCTAGGTGCCTTCCCCTTCCCCCCTGGGAACAAATGAAACAGAATATTAAACAATCCACTTCACAACAAAACTGAGAAAACTAACTCAGGCCACTAAAGAAGCTCTGACAAAGCACAAACACAGAACATACCAAAGCTGCTACCAACAACAACTAACATAGTACATACTCACGACCAACATGCTATACCCCTCAACCATCAACCTCCTCTCTCAGCAATGATCTATATCACATGCAATCTCAGCCAGCAATGATCTCTGCCTGCCCTTGATATATATATATATATATAGAGATATATATATATATATATCTCTCTCTCTCTCTCTCTCTCTCTCTCTCTCTCTCTCTCTCTCTCTCTCTCTCATAGCTTCAGGTGGCAATGGTAATTAGAGACAGCTGTATCTTGACGAGGGGGCGGGGTCAGCTCTCAAATCATCAATTGGGGCCGACCAATCAGCTGCTTGGGGAGAAATTCCAGGAAGCCATCTACTGAAACACACACTCAAATAGAAACTACAACACAGAAACTGGGGAACGTAACACTCCCCCTATCTCTCTAACTCCCCCTCTCGCTCTACACGCCCCCCTCTCGCTATCCCCCCCCTCTCTCTCTACCCCCTCACTCTACCCCCCCTTTCTCTCTATCTCCCCAGATACTAACGTTCCGAGCAGCATGGCATCCAAAGAGAAGATTCACCTGGTAGACGCTGGGTTAAAGATCAACTCTCCCTACCCCCCCATCCTGCGCACATCCAGGGAGGTCGACCTCATCATCTCCTTGGACTTCAGCGCGGGAGACCCCTTTGAGGCAAGCACACACACACACACACACACACACACACACACACACACACACACACACACACACACACACACACACACACACACACACACACACACACACACACACACACACACACACACACGGCTTATTCCTGTTTCATTACCTTTCTATGCAGTATGATTCAAATGGAAGGTGTGTGTGTGTGTGTGTGTGTGTGTGTGTGTGTGTGTGTGTGTGTGTGTGTGTGTGTGTGTGTGTGTGTGTGTGTGTGTGTGTGTGTATATATATATATATATATATATATTCCAGTAAAGCCTTTGAGAAGAACATGAACCCTCTCTCTCTCTCCCGTCTCCTGCTCTCTCTCTAGGGAGTAGTGACTAGGAAATAGGGCACGTGTCAAACTCATTCCACGGAGGGCTGAGTGTCTGTGGGTTTTCGCTCCATCATTGTATTTGATTGATAAATGAAGGTACTAATTAGTAAGGAACTACCCTCACCTGGTTGTGGAGGTCTTAATTGAAAGGAAAAACTAAAACCCGCAGCCACTCAGCTCTCCATGGAATGAGAGACACCCCTGACATAGGGAGTAGGAAGTAGGGCCTAGGGAGTAGGGGCTAGGGAATAGTGATTAGGACGTAGGGGCTAGGAAATAGGGTCTAGGGTGTAGTGTCTAGGGAGTAGGGACTAGGGGCTGGTTTGTAGAAGGACATTGACATAACCATACTACTGATCCTGCTCCTCACAGACGGTGTTTAGTGCTAAACAGTACGCGGATGAGCTGAAGCTCCCCTTTCCCCCAGTGAAGGAGAGTGTGAGGGTGGAGAAAGACCATCCTCAGGACTGCTACGTTTTCCAGGGGCGACACCCTGAAGAGCCCACCGTCATGCACATGCCCCTGTTCAACCTGCAGAACTGCCATGGTGTGTGGTAGACATCATAATAGTCAGTGTCTCTCTGTCTTTTATCCTTGTCTCTCTGACTACGCCCTATTCTGACCTCTCTCTTATTTTCTGTCTCTTAGTTCTTCTCTGTGTCATGTCTTTTTCTTGTTGATCGTCACCAACCTTTTATGAATGTATTAGTATTTAGTATTTTTTATCAGGAACCCCATTAGCTACAGCCAAAGCTGCAGATACTCTTCCTGGGGTCCACATACAACATACAATACGGCATACAAAACATTAAAAGACAATTGCAGCTGACAGAACTACATAGAATGACATACATAACATTAATAGACAGGTACAGAACTACATAAATTAAAATAACACACTTTCATATTCTTATGTCTTACCAATCCATGCAACCTACACTCATAATAAAGGCTACACTGCAGTCCTCCATTTTGTTACAGTTGCTTACTGATCCTGATCTCTCAGAACCAGTTGTTCTGTGAACTGTAGCGAGAATCTCTCAACATTACCACCCGTGTCCTTGGTATTCCCGTTTGACATCAATACTATTCATAAATCATGTGATGAATTGATGCTACACAACGAAAATGACAATGGAAATGCAACAATTCTATTCAGCTCCTAAATGAACCAAACAATAAGCTACAGATGTGTTCCTCCCCACTAAGGCTTCAATGTAATCATTCACCTCAGCAACCGTGTTGGAATTTCCTCCAGCTAAGTTACAATTTACTAGAAGTATTTGCATTAACCATTTTCTCCTCCCTTTGTCATGGTCTTTACTTACATGCTGACCAGACCTCACGCATGTTGATTTTGTCCCCCCACACCAGACGGGATCAGGACACGCAGGTTGAAATATCAAAACAAACTCTGAACCAATTATAATATATTGGGGACCTATCGAAAAGCATTAAACATTTATGGCAATTTAGCTGGCTAGCTTGCTGTTGCTAGCTAATTTGTCCTGGGATATTAACATTGGGTTGTTATTTTACCTGAAATGGACAAGGTCCTCTACTCCGACAATTAATCCAGAGATAAAACGGTCAACCGAATAATTTCTAGTCACCTCACCCTTCCTTCAGGCTTCTTCTTCTTCTTATTTGGACTTTATATGGCGGTTGGCAACTGAATAGAGTGTAGACCTCAGTTCATCTTTCAATCACCCACATGGGTATATGTTCCTAAAAACCAATCAGGAAATGGGAGAAGCGGGACTTGCAGCGTGTTGAGCATCACAAATAGAACCAAGTTTTATTTTAGCGCCTGGCCACGCAGATGCTTGATGACCACACGAGCAGTGTGGGTGTAGTGATTGAATAACATGTATGTGTACATTTATTGCACGGAGCTGATATAAAACAGGTAAATTGCCGAACCTGGCGTTAGGGCAGGAAAATGCCAGTGGGTCAGTTTTTACATGACGAAATTGCAAACGTACGTGTATTTGACACTAGCGTCGCCTTAACACCCCAGCTGTAAATAGAACCCTCTGTGTTCTATATGTTCAAAGTTGTGTTGTAAGGTTCTGTGTTCTCTTCCCAGGCGAGGAGGAGATTAAGAAGGAGAGGGAGAAGTACACAACGTTACAGCAGCACTACGGTGTGCCTGAGATCGACCACCTCCTGAAGAAGGCCAAGGACAACTTGAAGAACAACAGAGACAGGATCCTGGAGCAGATCTTGTTGGCTGTCAAACGTAGAAAGAATCGCAAGTCTGTGGCTCAATAGTCTGTGGTGTAAAATTACTTTATCTGTGGTGTAAAGTAATACTTAAGTACTTTTTGGGAGTATCTTTACTTTACTACTTATGTATGACAACTTTTGCTTCACTACATTCCTAAAGAAAATGATAAATCTTTTACTCCATACACTTTCCCTGACACCCAATAGTAGCCTAACTGTTTTTTGGTTACATTTTGAATGCTTAGCAGGACATAAATGTCTAAATCACACACTTATCAAGAGAACATCCCCTACCTGTTCATCCCTACTGCCTTTGATCTGGCGGGGTCGCTCGTCTGTGTTCCCAACAAATGCTGTCTTGAATTAAAAAGATTTGTACCTACACACTGGAGAAAGCAGAAACGTCTGTGTACACCATCCCTAATGCAGTACAAATAAAAATCAAGTCAGCTTTATGTGAACACCTCACACACTGTGTTTGTTTGAATTTGGGGGTTTTATGCACCAGCCAAGTTTCCGGGAGATCGAGATGATCCCCCGTTTTGATTACGCTTCGTTTGATGTCTCAGACTGTTGGAGTGTGCCCCTTGCAAAACGTGACAAATAAAATGGTGCCATCTGGATTGCTTAACATAAGGAATTTGAAAGTATTTATTATTTTACTTTTGATACTGAAGTATATTTAAAACCAAAGACCTCCAGGGTCTTTTTACTCAAGTAGTATTTTACTGGGTGACTTACACTTGAGTCACTTTTTATTAAAATATGTATTTTCCAGACATTGAAGTTAGGTTCAATATAGGTTCTGAATGAACGGTGAGGTATTTTCTGTATGTTTAAAATACATATATTCCAGGACATTGAATTTAGAAATTTAGATTTAGAAATATATGTATTTTCCAAATGTTGAAATCAGGTTAATTTTCGGCTCTGAATGAAAGTTGAAAATAAGTGTCACGTTTCTGACCTTATTTCCTTTGTTTAGTCTTTATTTAGTTGGTCAGGACGTGAGTTGGGTGTGTATTATCTATGTTGTCTGTTTCTATGTGGGGTTTTCTCGTTTGGCCTGATATGGTTCTCAGAGGCAGCTGTCATTCATTGTCTCTGATTGGGAACCATATTTAGGTAGCCTGTTTTCTGTTGGGGATTTTGGGTGATTGTCTATGTGTAGTGTTTGTGTCAGCACTATTGTTATTTAGCTTCACGGTTGTCACTTTGTTGTTTTTTGTAGTGTTCAGTTTCTTTCATTAAATAATGACGAACACTTACCTCGCTGCGTATTGGTCCTCCGATCCTTCTCGCCTCTCCTCGTCAGATGAGGAGGACGAAGACATCCGTGACAATAAGTGATTTATAGATGTCTACGTTTGGGCTAAATCATGGCTGGTCCAGACCGAACAAAATCTGAACCAAACATAGCCGTCTATGATTGGTTCAGATTTGGTCCTGACTGGACCAAAAGTGGAGGTAGAAATCAAGTCCGCTCCCGAACTGCACCCAAAAGACGTCCAAAAGGCGTCAGCGTTGGTCCGTCCTTACAGAGGTGTAGCCTACAGTGTTGCCTGAAATTTAATTGTATGAATGCCCATCTTTATGATAAGCCTACCGACGTCCGGACAAGACCAAAAAAGATGTCCAAAAGATGTCGGCTCGTGCTTGCTGGGGTGTAGCCTACCATGTCAGCCCCCAGTGGAATTTTCTGAATGACCATCCATGTGGTTGGCCCACCATTTGTAAAGTTGGCTTTATTAGTCTTGATTCCTGTGACTAATCAATTTGACTATTTAAGCTCTGAACACCAGCTACCTAACTTTATCAGGAGTTACCACAAGCCTATTTGCAATGTGTTTACACAGCAGGAAATGCAGAAGTATTATATTTTTCGCTATGATAAGCTTTTCAAATTCAGAAATACAAACATGAAATCACTGATCATGACAATGGGGTGAAACTCCTGGACAACAGTTGTGATTGTCAATTCCATATTGTCCATTTTACTTTGACCTGTCCTGTTATAGGATATGTTGTTAACATGACAGCTCATTATAACTGATTTAGTGCCATTTAGGTTATTAGCATATTTGATCGGAAAACCTGCATGATGTAAAAGTGTCCTCTATCTTCATACATTTTATCTCCAGGCTGCAGGATACAGAAAAGGCCACATATTCTTTCTACCATATCCTCTATCTGCTACATGATTTATGTTAGATCATGTTGTTCAATGAACGTTGGTGGAGCGCTGCAGAGGTGCATCTCTCCAACAGCACCCTGGAGAGGCGCTGGGAATGGACAAGCAAAATATTTTTCACCCCTGCCTTTGACAAAGTGGGCAATGCTTATCAAAGGGCGACATCAGCGCTCACCTAAAAAGCCCATATGTCACTGGTTGAGAGGTGTAACCTACAGAGAGGCTGTAGGCTCCACAATGCATCATTTATCAATTTGTTTATTGGCCCTTTTAATCCACACATACTCTACAGTGACTATGCCTGAAACATAATACTCAAGTCACAGATAATGTAGATAATGACATGTTCCATGTATTATTCAGTGCTGCTGTTCACTTATTTATTGAGCCTCAAATGTTATTCATTTTGACAACAGGACAGTCTCAGAATAGAATTGACTGCGCTTTCCTCCCAAATAGCACCCCGTTTCCCACATCAGGATTTCCCAAACTCTGTCCTGGACATGTACCCAGGCGACGGCTCAGGACCTAGTTTGGGAAACCCTGCCCTACATAATGCACTAGCCTACTTTAGACCAGAGCCCTATAGGGACAGGCTACTACATAGGGAAAAGTGTGTCATTTGTGACATAGCCTGTGTGATATGGACAGGCGGTGATTGTGTTGACCTCACACAGTAGTGCGCCATTGTTTTTTATCCAAACAAATACGCATGGGAGATCATTTGGCTACTACAGTATGTCTCGGTCATTGATTCTATTGTCTATATCAGGGCTCTCCAACCCTGTTCCTGGAGAGCTACCCTCCTGTAGGTTTTCACTCCAACCCTATTCCTGGAGAGCTACCCTTCTGTAGGTTTTCACTCCAACCCTGTTCCTGGAGAGCTACCCTCCTGTAGGTTATTAGCTCCAACCCTGTTCTTGGAGAGCTACCGTCCTGTAGGTTTTCACTCCAACCCTGTTCTTAGAGAGCTACCCTCCTGTAAGTTTTTGCTCCAACCCTGTTCCAGGAGAGCTGCCGTCCTGTAGGTTTTCACTCCGAACCCTGGTGTAGTATAGCTGGTACCCACAACTGGCTAGGAGAGACAGTGAGTCACTATGGGTACAGCTACAGCTAGAGTGGGAACCTACAGTGGTTAGTGGTAGCATCCTCAGGAACAGGATCTGAGAGCCCAGGTCTACTGTATATGCTCCTGACACAGACTATTCTTGACACGGTGGTTTGTGGTACATCCTGGAGGAGAAACAGGGCACTAGGGTCAGTCACTAGAGGGGACACGGTGGTTAGTAGTACACCCTGGAAGAGAGACAGGGCACTAGGGTCTGTCACTAGAGGGGACACGGTGGTTAGTGGTACACCCTGGAGGAGAGACAGGGCACTAGGGTCAGCCACTAGAGGGGACACGGTGGTTAGTGGTACCCCCTGGAGGAGAGACAGGGTACTAGGGCCAGTCACTAGAGGGGACACAGTGGTTAGTGGTACACCCTGGAGGAGAGACAGGGCACTAGGGTCAGTCATTATGGTACAATAAAGTGTCAGGAAAGCAGATCATAATGAAGTATGTGTGTTCTCATCCTCTCACCAAATGGAAATAGAAGATCATGATAAAAATAGCTAAATTACTGTGAACATTATGCAGAAAGTATAGGGTCGTATTACTGTAATAATACCTTATAAGGCCGTCTACTCAGTGGGGTATATTTAGAAATGGACATGTGTTTGATATTGAAGTACAATGAAAAGACTCCTCAATATAATGATATGGGATGAGTTGCCCTGGCTTCCATCCATTATAGTCTAAATGGCTTAAAGATACAAAGATAAATCAATAGAATGGGCCCCTTGAGGCTTATTGTGTGTGTACGTGCGCTTGTGTGCATGCGTGTGTGTGCATGTGTCGGGGGGTGTATGTGAGTGTGTGTGTGCGTGCAAGCGAGCGAGCGAGAGACCATATTATCATGATTACTCATGTCAGCCAAGACGTATGAAACACACATGAAACATGACACTGTGGTAGAGCCCAACTGCACTCTGTGGATCTCAACGTTTGTAATGAGACAACTACAGTGTTCTATTCACAGAATTAGAATGAGTAGAACAGGCATCCCCTTCTACAGCTTCTATTTCTATTGTCTATCCTGGATGTGGGCTGTTGATAATCAGGGACAGTGGGTCGTAGAGACTGGAGAGACACAAACACAGTCAATTAGCAGTTTTAAGACCTCCCACCCACTGCTCTCACTCTTTCCTGTCTCTACATGCCCCCAAATGTTACTTCTCTACCTACCCTACAACAGAGAGTGTGGGTGTATGGGTCTCAATTTACAGGAGAGGTAGAGACCCACTCTCTCCTCAGGTTTCTATGATTGTGTATGTCTGAATTAAATCCTATTGATTATATAAATATTGGGTAGATCATTTGCTCCATAAATCCTTGTTGGGATGCTAAATTGTTGCATTTCCAATAAATTAAACAGGTCTAAAAATTGATTTGGTTATTGTTGATGTTGAATTTCATTTGTATTTAAAGGCTATGTATCACTTTGTCGGCTGTTGATGAAGGAGATGCTAAACTACAGGGCTGTTTCGCTAGCACAGACTGGAATACGTTCCGGGATTCCTCCGATGGCATTGTGGAATACACCACATCTGTCATTGGCTTCATCAATAAGTGCATTGATGACATCGTCCCCACAGTGACCGTACGTACATACCCCAACCAGAAGACATGGATTATAGGCAATAGCAGACAATAGCACCATAATAGCTAGCCAGTTTAATATCCAAGCAGTAACCCAACCAGAAGCCATGGATTACAGGCAACATTCACACTGAGCTAAAGGCTAGAGCTGCCGCTTTCAAGGAGCGGGACTCTAACCCGGTAGCTTTTATAAGAAATCCCGCTATGCCCTCCGACGAACCATCAAACAGGCAAAGCATCAATACAGTACTAAGATTGAATCGTACTACACCCACTCTGACGCTCGTCAGATGTGGCAGGGCTTGCAAACCATTACAGACAACAAAGGGAAGCACAGCCGAGAGCTGCCCAGTGACACGAGACTACCAGACGAGCTAAACTACCAGACGAGCTAGACGAGCTAAACTTCTATGCTCGCTTTGAGGCAAATGGCACCGAAACAATGCATGAAAGCACCAGCTGTTCCGGAAGACTGTGTGATCACGCTCTCCGCAGCCGATGTGAGTAAGACCTTTAAACAGGTCAACATTCACAAGGCCGCAGGGCCAGACGGGTTACCAGGATGTGTACTGCAAGCATGCGCTGACCAACTGGCAAGTGTCTTCACTGACATTTTCAACCTCTCCCTGTCCGAGTCTGTAATACCAACATGTTTTAAGCAGATCACCATAGTCCCTGTGCCCAAGAACACTAAGGTAACCTGCCTAAATGACTACCGACCCGTAGCACTCACGTCTGTGGTCGTGAAGTGCTTTCAAAGGCTGGTCATGGCTCACATCAACACCATTATCCCAGAAACCCTAGACCCACTCCAATTTTGCATACCGTCCCAACAGATCCACAGATGATGCAATCTCTATTGTACTCCACACTGCCCTTTCCCACCTGGACAAAAGGAACACCTATGTGCTTAAAGTTAGTGAGGGAGATATAAGTCTCCAACTTCAGTGATTTTTGCAATTCGTTCCAGTCATTAGCAGCAGAGAACTGGAAGGAAAGGCGGCCAAAGTAGGTGTTGACTTTGGGAATCACCAGTGACATATACCTGCTGGAGCGCGTGCTATGGGTGGGTGTTGCTATGGTGACCAGTGAGCTGAGATAAGGCTGGGCTTTACCTAGTAAAGACTTATAGATGGACCTGGAGCCAGTGAATTTGGCAACAAATATGTAGTGAGGGCCAGCCAAGGTGAGCATACAGGTCGCAGTGGTGGGTGGTATATGGGGCTTTGGTGACAAAACGGACGGCACTGTGATAGACTGCATCCAGTTTGCTGAGTAGAGTGTTGGAGGCTATTTTGTAAATGACATTGCCGAAGTCGAGGATCGGTAGGATGGTCAGTTTTATGAAGGTATGTTTGGCATCGTGAGTGAAGGTGGCTTTGTTCCGAAATAGGAAGCCGATTCTAGATTTGATTTTGGATTGGAGATGCTTTATATGAGTCTGGAAGGAGAGTTTACAGTCTAGCCAGACACCTAGGTATTTGTAGTTGTCCACATATTTTAAGTCAGAACAGTCCAGAGTAGTGATGCTAGTTGGGCGGGCGGGTGCGTGCAGCGATCGGTTGAAGAGCATGCATTTAGTTTTACTAGCTGTTTAAAATCACATTAAAACATGCATACCGGATCAATTAGATAATAAATTTTTTTTTAAAATATAATAATAATCCAGTAAATAATTAGAAATCCACCTCTGAAAATGAAGGGATCAAATGCCATGCTAAAATGTATAATATAACTTAAGTGTCACGTTCTGACCATAGTTCTTTTGGTTTTGTCTTTGTTTTAGTGTGGTCAGGGCGTGAGTTGGGTGGGTTATCTATATGTTGTGTTTCTATTTTGGGTTTGTTGTTTAGCCTAATATGGTTCTCAATCAGAGGCAGGTGTTTGTCATTGTCTCTGATTGGGAACCATATTTAGGTAGCTTGTTTTGTGTTGGGGTTGTGGGTGGTTGTCTTCTGTCTTTGTGTTCATTGCACCAGATAGGACTGTTTCGGTTGATTCACTTTTGTTATTTTGTATTGTGTCTGGTTCAGTTGTTTATTATTAAAACATGGACACTAACTACGCTGCGTCTTGGTCCGATCCCTGCTACACCTTCTCTTCAGACGAAGAGGAGGAAATCTGCCGTTACATTAAGGATCATTATCACACTTCCAATGTCATCATGCAGTGTGGAGAGACTTTTCTCAACAACAACTAGGATTTTTTTAAATCGCCTTCGCACATCAATGACAAGTGGCCGGCTGAACCACTTCAGTTTGCCTTCTTTTGATCGTGAACTGACAGATACATTGGATTACGTATGAAATCATCACCATATTCAACTGAAAGCCTCCCCGTCTGCGCCTTGTGATGTACTGTATGTGAACCCTTTGGAATTACATGGTTTTCTACATAAATTGGTCATCAAATTTGATCTGATCTTCATATAAATCACAACGGTAGACAAACATATTGTGCTTAAACTAATAACACACAAATTATTGCATTTGTCTTGTCTAGATTGAATACATCATTTTAACATTCACAGTGTAGATTGGAAAAAGTATGTGAACCCCTAGGCTAATGACTTCTCCAAAAGCTAATTGGAGTCAGGAGTCAGCTAACCTGGAGCCCAATCAATGAGACGAGATTGGAGACATTGGTTAGAGCTGCCTTGCCCTGTAAAAAACACTCACAAAATTTGAGTGTGCTATTCAAAAGAAGCATTGCCTGATGGGAACCATGCCTCAAGCAAAAGAGATCTCAGAAGACCTAAGATTAAGAATTGTTGACTTGCATAAAGCTGGAAAGCGTTACAAAGTATCTCTCAAAGCCTAGATGTTCATCAGTCCACGGGAAGACAAATTGTCTAAATGGAAAAAGTTCAGCACTGTTGCTACTCTCCCTAGGAGTGGCCGTCCTGCAAAGATGACTGCAAGAGCACAGCGCAGAATGCTCAATGAGTTTAAGAAGAATCTTAGAGTGTTAGCTAAAGACTTAAAGAAATGTCTGGAACATGCTAACATCTCTGTTGACGAGTCTACGATATGTAAAACACTAAACAAGAATGGTGTTCATTGGAAGACACCACGGAAGAAGCCACTGCTGTCCAAAAAAACATTGCTGCACGTATGAAGTTTGCAAAAGTGCACCTGGATGTTCCAGGACTACTGCCAGCACTACTGGCAAAATATTGTGTGGACAGATGAATCTACAGATGAGTTGTTTGGAAGGAACACACAACACTATGTGTGGAGAAAAAAAGCCACAGCATGCCAACATCAAAACTTCATCCCAACTGTAAAGTATGGTGGAGGGAGCATCATGGTTTGGGGCTGCTATGCTGCCTCATGGCCTGGACAGCTTGCTATCATCGACGGAAAAATTAATTCCCAAGTTTATCAAGACATTTAGCAGGAGAATGTTAGGCTCTGTCCACCAATTGAAGCTCAACAGTAGTTGGGTGAGGCAACAGGACAATGACCCAAAACACAGAAGTAAATCAACAACAGGATGGCTTCAACAGAAGAAAAAACACCTTCTTGAGTGGCCCAGTCAGTCCTGACCTCAACCCGATTGAGATGCTGTGGCATGACCTCAAGAGAGAAGTTCACACCAGACATCGCAAAAATATTGCTGAACTGAAACAGTTTCGTAAAGAGGAATGGTTCAAAATATCTCCTGACTGTTGTGCAGGTCTGATCCGCAACTACAGAAAACGTTTGGTTGAGGTTATTGCTGCCAAATGAGGGTCAACCAGTTATTAAATCCAAGGGTTCACATACTTTTTCCACCCTGGACTGTGAATGTTTACACGGTGTGTTCAATAAAGACATGAAAATGTATAATTGTTTGTGTTATTAGTTTAAGCAGACTGTGTTTGTCTATTGTTATGACCTAGATGAAGATCAGATCAAATTGTATGACCAATTTATGCAGAAATCCAGGTATTTCCAAAGGGTTCACATACTTTTTCTTGCCAATGTATATACTGTAGTAGTCTTAGCAGTACTCTTGATGTGGCGAGAGTACTGTTAATCTCAACAGCAACATCAGCAAGGATATCAGATTTGAATTTAGTGGTGACATTAGCTATACCTTCTCTGTGGAAGTTGCTTCGAAATATAATTAACCTGTTTGATTCAAACCAATTCACTGTTTATGGAAATAAAATCATGAATGACAACATCCAATTCTATGAGGTATCATGTTAGCAGATTATTAATCTCAGAAATTAAAATCACATTTTTCTATTGAGATTCTGGGAGCGCAAGAAGTAAACCCTCGGGACGGTAAGTCTCCACCCCCCCTAAAGTTTTTGCCGCAATGCCCCTCCCATTCCGCCCAACCCTATGTTTACAACCCGATTTACAGGCAATGAAAACAGAGTTAGCGGAACATGTTTTTGATGCCATCATTCCCGAAGTTGAGCAGTGTGCATTCAATTCCCTGTTTGAAGAGAACATATGGTTGAGATCCCTGCCTCCATTTATAGCACCCTACTCAACTCAACTTGAGACTAGCAGTTTATTAATTGCCTCTAACATTTTACACTAGAATTAGCACTGAATTTAGCATTAGCTCACCATTAGCCCTGATGTACAGTACATGTAAGTAATTCACATTTCCTTTCTCTCTCTGATGACAGTTACTACCTGATGCCCATTGGCTCCAACCCCTTTCCTATGGGGCCAATCAGCATGCCGTATTGGCCACAGCTGACTCCAGGACATAATGGCAGTCCTTGGGGTTATTACCACGCCCAGCAACCGTCCCAAGTACCCGCCCAGGGACAGAATGTACCACCTCCCCCTATGGCTTTCCCCGGGTCAGTGTAACTCTGTCATAGTAATGATAGTCATAATACTACTTTTTTTTTTTACTAGATTACATTTATAGAGCGCTTTTCCAGGTGCTAGAAGTGTTTGTTGTGTGAAGGTGTGTGTGTCTGGATTGGGGGACAATTTACCACTGACACAACTTTTGACACTAGGTCTTCTTCTCCCCCCACAGGTATTTCCTGCTTCCCATGGCCTGTGCTGCCTCTCCTCTCCCACAACACAACGCCCCCTATGTACTACCCCAGACCCCGACATATTAGTGGTGTGCGGGTCAGCTGTTAGTTCACCCGTTCCACAATTGCTAATAACCATCTGCAACCGCCCAACTATATGTGATAAAGTTGAAATCTGACCGTAACCCGCAAATACAGAAAATGTCTTTTATAGTCAGTCAGAGATGGCTGAAGGATTTTTTGACAGGCCTTTTAAAATAGGCTTATGTTTCTGCTTATAATTTCCAACATTTTGGTAGGCTATTTGTTTGTGAACTTGTCTGCAGCTTCTCTTCTGTTGACATCTGTAAAGTTTGTTTTCTCTTATTCTTTCATCTCTGCCTCTCTCATGCAGCAAAGACGTTTAGGGACCGGGAGAAAATGCAATAACTAAAAAAAGAAATGTGCAAAATTTCCAAATGACATCAGTTTGACCCAGTTTGACCGATTTTAAGGACATTAAGAGTTGTTAAAACGACCCAACATGCTTTTGATAAAATATCAGTTTGGCTTGGATGTATAGGCTATTTATGTGGTGTAAATAGCCTATCAGCTTTTATGATGCTGATAAAGAGAACACCTTTACAGAAGGTCCCTAACTATGCATTCATTCTCTCAAGATGCTGAAAGAAAGAAATAATATTTCCACACTCCTGTTCCCAAGTCAAAATGTACATTTAGTGTATAGTTTTACTGCAAGAACAACATAATTAGGCAGGAGTTAAACTATAACTGTCACGTTCTGACCTTAGTTCCTTTGTTATGTCTTTATTTTAGTTTGGTCAGGGCGTGAGTTGGGGTGGGCATTCTATGTTTTTCTATGTTTTGTTCTATGGTTATATTTCTATGTGTTTGGCCTAGTATGGTTCCCAATCAGAGGCAGGTGTCAGTCGTTGTCTCTGATTGGGAGCCATATTTAGTTAGCCTGTTTTCCTTTGTGTTTTGTGGGTGGTTGTTTTCCTGTGTCTGTATGTTCACCATATGGGACTGTTTCGTTTTCTATCATTCACGTTGTTATTTTTGTATTCTTAGTGTTCAGTTATTAAATTGAAACATTATGGACACTTACCACGCTGCGCATTGGTCCTCCTCATCTTCCAACCACGACAAGCGTTACAGAACCACCCACCAACCAAGGACCAAGCAGTGTGGTATCGGGCAGCAGTGAGTTCTGGACTCATGGACATGGGAGGAGATTCTAGATGGAGAAGGACCCTGGACACAGGCTTGGGAATATCGCCACCCTAAGGCAGAGCTGGGGGCAGCGAAAGCTGAGCGGCGGTGGTATGAGGAGGCAGCGCGGCTGGAAGCCCGAGAGGCAGCCCCAAAAATGTCTTGGGGGGGCACACGGGGAGTGGGGGGAGCACACGGGAGTGGATGGGGGCACACGGGGAGTGTGGCTAAGTCAGGTAGGAGACCTGAGCCAACTTCCCGTGCTTTCCGTGGAGAGAGGTGGTCCGGGCAGGCACCGTGTTATGCGGAGAAGCGCACGATGTCCCCAGTGCGCACGCATAGCCCGGTGCGCTACATTGCCGCTCCTCGTATCGGCTGAGCTAGAGTGGGCATCGAGCCAGGTGCGATGAAGCCTGCTCAGCACATCTGGTCTCCAGTGCGTCTCCTCGGTCCGTGTTATATGGCACCAGCCCTACGCACTGTGTCTCCCGGGGGTCTGCGGGTGGTTGTTTTCCTGTGTCTGTGTGTTCACCACAGGACTTTTTCATTTTGTATCATTCACGTTGTTATTTTTGTATTCTTAGTGTCCAGTTATTAAATTGAAACATTATGGACACTTACCATGCTGCGCATTGGTCCTTCTCTTCTTCCAACCACGACAAGCGTTACAATAACAGGCTATGTGAGAGGTTATAGACCTACAGTCAATGTCCAGATTTCAGGTACGCTTCAAAAAATATGTAAATAATGAAAGAAAAACCTCAATGTAGCCTATAGATATGAATTGCACAATTATACATTTATGAATTTTGAATGCATTGTTTTCTCTTTATTCAACCCCTTTCATGACCCTCCATATTCTTCATTCCTTTACGCTTGTGTGTATAAGGTAGTTGTTGTGAAATTGTTAGATTACATGTTAGATATTACTGCACAGTCGGAACTAGAAGCACAAGCATTTCGCTACACTCACATTAACATTTGCTAACCATGTGTATGTGACCAATAAAATTAGATTTGATTTAATGTGACTCGCAAAATACTTGTGCTTCTAGTTCCGACAGTGCAGTAATATCTAACAATCTAACAATTTCCTAACAACTACCTAACACACACACATTTAAAGGGGTGAATGAGAATATGTACATATAAATGTAAATCCGGGACACTGAAATGAGTATGATATGTTACGTTTGGTATAGTTACATGAGACAGATGCTGGGTGTTTGGACGGGTGGGCGTATAATGCGAATGTCTAGCAACCCAAAAGGTTGCGAGTTTGAATCTCATCACGGACAACTTTAACATTGAGCAACGTTTCAACTGATTACTGCTTTTAAGCAACTTTGCAACTACTTAGCATGTTAGCTAAACATTAGCTAAACACCTTTGCACCCCAGTATCTCTACGTGCACATTAATCTTCTGCACATCTATCACTCCAGTGTTTAATTGCTAAATTGTAATTATTTCAACACTATGGCCTATTTATTACCTGACCTACCTAATCGTACTTCATTTGCACACACTGTATATAGACTTTTCTATTGTGTTATTGACTGTACATTTATTTATTCCATGTGTAACTCTGTTTTTGTGTCGCACTGCTTTGCTTTATCTTGGCCAGGTCACAGTTGTAAATGAGAACTTGTTCTCAACTGGCCTACCTGGTTAAATAAAGGTGAAATAAAAATGTAAAAACATTCTGAGAGATGAAGAAACGAAGGTTTTATAACAAGGGATTGGTACCTGCAAGGCTGCACCTCATGTGGTGTAAAACAGAGTTGAATCAGCAGGGTTTGTGGAGCTTGTGATGTTTAAAGCCACCCTCTTTAGGAATGGAGGAAGCAGTGTGATGGCATGTTGAAGCAGGCAAGTCAGCTGTGTTTGTGGAGCTTATGATGAGGATACTTAAAGCCACGTAATTTGTGAATACCATTCAAATCTGAAATCAGAACAGAAATATCTACTGTCATTCAAGAGGTATCACTGTTTCAGTAACTGCATGAGCTACTTTCATTAAGCTAACTTACCACTGTTGAATTAAATGGCAATAAACATTCAGAAATGTCAAATTATAGCACTTCCAGGGGTGAAAGTAAGGCGGTCCGGTCCGGTCTGGCATCCCGGCAAAATAAATAGTTGTGGTACACCATACTGGTAAAACATGAGCCTATCACTATAATGAAAACAAAACGTCAAGACAACTGTAGGCTGTTACACCATTATAATTGCCGCCAGTCAGACAATTGAACTAATGGACTTGAAAACCGGAGGTATAGCCTACGCTCCAACATGTGATGTTGTTCTACAAGAACATTTTTCAAGGCAGAGATGAATGGCTGAGATGTGCGCGGACAGCAGTGGACGCATAAATTCTGGCCTAATGACAATTGCCAAATGTCATTCACTTTTTGGTGTTTTGTGTAACAGATGTCTCTTCCCATTCACCACTGTTTGGAGGCTGGAAATACATGTACTGTATGTTGGTAGTGGATGAACGTGTGTGGGTAGCCTAGTAAAGGAGACCTTTGAAGTGATTGTTTGACTAGTGCGTGCACACATAGGAGGTCCCATACCGGGAAGTAATTAATTCTACTTTCACCCCTGATCACTTCATAATTAAATGAGACAATTAGTAAACAATGAGACTTTTGACACACGTAAATCAAGTCTTATTTGCATGTGCTCCAATGTCAACATTGTTGTTGGTTGCCCAGTCATTGAGGGTATTCACAAATCACAAAGTAGCATGACAACATGACAAAAAACAGAGACACAGTTTTGCATAGCAGTCAGGGCAAATACTGTATATACTGTAGCAGCATCTAAGGTACATCAGGAATGCTTAGTGACACTGAGGATTGCGTGACATTAAAAAAAAATTGAGGCAAGTGACATGTCATGTTGGTACTAGCGAACGTGAAATGGGCATAGGTGTAGGTCTACTGGTCTTGTTCAGTATAAGCAAATACGCCCCAAACAATCCTACCACTCCTGTTCCCCAAGGATGTGTCACTAATTAAGTGTCTCCTGCGTATTATCCCAGTATCTGTCACTCCCAGCGTGTGTGTGTGTGTGTGTGTGTGTGTGTGTGTGTGTGTGTGTGTGTGTGTGTGTGTGTGTGTGTGTGTGTGTGTGTGTGTAACTGGGCCTATATAAGAGGACGGGACTAGAGTGTGGAGATCAAGAGGAGATCAACTGGAGGTGAAGATTAAGACTGGACTAGTCTGCTGTACTACACTATACATCTCTGGTAAGACTTCTCTGTCTATACACTGCATGTAGCGTTTGTGTGTAGTTTTAGTATTTTATTGCTTATATATACAGTATATATGATATTGTTATAAAACCCTTTATGACAATCTGTCTTTGTAAAAAGTGCTATATAAATAAATGGGATTGATTGTTGTGTAATAGAATGATGCAGGTGACCTTTATTCAAATCAGTCTAGAGTCTTTGGCTTCTAGTTTTGCAGTCACATTGTTAATGTGTTTATGAAAACAATTATATTAGAATGTCTTTGGGTTTCAACTGAGTACTATAAGTCTTTAGACCCAAATGTGATAATTTAGGGTAATTGACAATCACAGTAATGTTATTATTATTCATGTATTTTTACTACGAATAAGATCTTATCAAGAGTTTTCTGACCCTATGACATGGATACAAACAAAGGGATTGGTTTGTGTTTAAAGGATCTGTTTAAGTGGACTCAGTGAGAACAATGTCACAACCAAGAGATACTCCTGAGGTAAGAAACTCATCACAATATAGATTATGACATTTGTCTGAAAGAAACCACACAATATTATAAAATACCTTCTTATTGAAATGCTATGCTACTGCATTGCGGATATCGCTAAAATAAATATTGAATAAAGCTCTTTTTCTGTTGCTGTCAATATGAAGATCACCAAATTGTATCATAATGAAAGGAAACTTATGTCATTATATTTATGTACAGTACCAGTCAAAAGTTTGCACACATCTACTCGTTCCAGCGTTTTTCTTTATTTTTACTATTTTCTACATTGTAGAATAATAGAGAAGACATCAGAACTATGAAATAACACATATTCCATCATGTGGTAACAAAAAAGTCTTTAACATCGAGCTTCTTCAAAGTAGCCACCCTTTGCCTTGATGACAGCTTTGCACACTCTTGGCATTCTCTCAACCAGCTTCATGAGGTAGTCACCTGGAATGCATTTACATTTAATTTACATTTCTTTCCTTCTTAATTTGTTTGTTTGAGCCAATCAGTTGTGTTGTGACAAAGTAGGGGTGGTATACAGAAGATAGCCCTATTTGGTAAAAGACCAAGTCCATATAATTACAAGTACAGCTCAAATAAGCAAAGAGAAACGACAGTCCATCATTACTTTAAGACATGAAGGTCAGTCAATCTGGAAAATGTCAAGAACTTTTGACGTTTCTTCAAGTGCAGTCGCAAAAACCATCAAGCGCTATGATTAAACTGGCTTTCATGAGGACGGCCACAGGAAAGAAAGACCCAGAGTTACCTATGTTGTAGAGGATAAGTTCATTAGAGTTACCAGCCTCAGAAATTGCAGCCCAAATAAATGCTTCACAGAGTTCAAGTAAGAGACACATCTCAACATCAACTGTTCAGAGGAGACTGCGTGATTCAGGGCTTCATGGTCGAATTTCTGCAAAGAAACCATTACTAAAGGACACCAACAAGAAGAAGAGACTTGCTTGGGCCAAGAAACATGAGCAATGGACATTAGACCGGTGGAAATCTGTCCTTTGGTCTGATGAGATTTTTGTTTCCAACCTCCGTGTCTTTGTGAGACACAGAGTAGGTGTACGGATCCCCGGATGTGTGATTCCCAAAGTAAAGCATGGAGGAGGAGTTGTGATGGTGCTTTCCTGGTGACACTGTCTGATGTATTTATAATTCAAGGCACACTTAACCAGCATGGCTACCACAGCATTCTGCCGCGATACACCATCACATCTGGTTTGCGCTGAGTGGGACAATCATTTTTGTTTTTCAACTGGACAATGACCCAACACACCTCCAGGCTGTGTAAAGGCTATTTGACCAAGAAGGAGGGTGATAGAGTGCTGCATCAGATGACCTGGCCTCCACAATCAGCTGACCTTAACCCAATTGAGATGGTTTGGGATGAGTTGGATCACAGAGTGAAGAAAAAGCAGCCGATAAGTGCTCAGCATATGTGGGAACTCCTTCAAGACTGCTGGAAAAGCATTCCTGGTGAAGATGTTTGAGAGAATGCCAAGAGTGTGCAAAGCTGTCATCAAACCAAAGGGTGCCTAATTTGAAGAATCTAAAATATAATTTGATTTGTTTAACTATTTTTTGGTTACTACATGATTCCATATGTGTTATTTCATAGCTTTGATGTCTTCACTATTATTCTACAATGTGGAAAATAGTACAAATTAAGAAAAACCCTAGAATGAGTAGGTGTGTCCAAACTTTTGACTGGTACTGTATAGTGTACACACTCATAAGAAATTCATCAGAATATGAGGATGACGTTTGTATGTAACATACCACACCGTACTGTAATACATAGCTATAAATACGCATCCAGAATTAAGGAATAAAATATACTTTCCTGACAGAGTGAGAGTATAAGCTGTCAGAATCAACTAACCTTTCATTGAAATACTATGTTACTTTAGAAGTGTTATGGCTCAGTTAAACCAAATTGTATCATCTTTTTTCTCTCTCTCGTTCATTCTGTCAGACTGTACGTCTGTCTCACTCCATCAATGATGAGGAGAGAAAATACGTGATGGCGAGGAAGACTTTGATTAAGGAGTGGCTGAACAGTCAGGATATCTCCTGTGAACTAGTGGGTACTCCAGTCTTCTCTTTCTTTCAATCACTCTCTCGCACATGTGCTCTTTCTCTAACTCCTCCCTGTCTCCACAGCCAACTACATATGAAGCCCACTCCCATGTCTCCAGCTGCCTGTTGTTAGCCCCCCCCCCCCCCCCCCTCATCCTAATATAACATACTGTATGATGGGATACTGATGTGAAATCTTTTAGATTTGATCTCTCTCGGTATCTCTGTCTTTCGTTCTCTCTATATCTCTCTCTTTCTGTCTCTCTCTCCCCATCTCTCAGGAGGATGTTCCTAACATAGCGTTGCTGGGGTCAGGTGGAGGAGAGAGGGCAGCAGTGGGCATGCTGGGATCTCTCCATCAGCTGGCACAGGACAACCTGCTGGGCAGCCTCCTCTACATGTGTGGGGTGTCAGGCACCACCTGGTACACACACACACACTTACTATTGTTCTTAGCAGGCAAGTTCATTTTGAATATGCTAGTTATCTTGCTCTCTCCTTCTCCCACACACACACACACACACACACACACACACACACACACACACACACACACACACACACACACACACACACAGGTGCATGTCATCCCTGTACAGCGATCCAGCCTTGTCGTTAAGTGAGCGTTGTGATGAAATGATAAAGAAGCTGAGGGGTCCTACAGTGGACTTGAGCAAAGCTGTGGAGTGGCTGAAATTGAGGAAAGAACTAAACCAGGACTTCAACCTCACCGACTTCTGGGGTGCCTTCACTGCCTCCTGTTTCATGAAAGAGGTCAGTGTATGGTTGTGTGTGTGTTTGCGTGTCTATCTGTCTGTTTGCCAGTGTGTGTGTGTGTATTTGTCTGTCTGCCAGTGTGTGTATTTGTCTCTGTTGGGCTAATTATCCCCCCCATCATCTCTTCACCACCGTTGTTCTCTCTTCCCTCCCCCCATCTTTCCCTGTCTCTCCACACCCCTCCCCCATCTCTCCACTCCCCATCTCTTCCCCCTTGTTCTCTCTCTCCTGTATCAGATGCACACTCGCTGTCTCTCTGAAGATGCTCACATCATCAAACCCTACCCCATCTACAGCGCCATAGAACTGGACTGCTGCAGACAGGATGACACTAAAGGTGACTTATTCAGGGTTCATGCAAACTCGGAAATTCAGAACTTTCTGAGTTTCCTAGTTCCGAGTGCATAGTGAACGCAGCATCAATCAAATGTAATTTCATTTCATTTTTTACAGAGACAATTGTCTCACAGTGCAAGAACAATATAAATAATATAAACAACTCATGCAATATGAACTAACACTCATCTGTAGACACCCAAAAAGCAAGCCAAGCATTAGTCTGAGTCCCAGTTGGGCTCTGTTTAGAAGTAGTGCACTATATAGGGAATACAGTGTCATTTCAGACAAAGCCAATGAATGTACATTTCTGTAATTTACCAATTTTCTGTAGGGGTATGGTTTGAGATGACCCCCCACGAGAGCGGCTTCTCCGGATTGGGCGCTTTCGTCCCCACTTCCTGTCTTGGGAGCAAGTTTGAAGGTGGGACTCTGAGAGAGAAGAGGAAGGAAATGGACATGATTCTGCTGCAAGGTGGGGAACCCACAGACATACACATGTACAAGCAAACTGCAAACACACCCACACATCAATTTATTGTTGTTTGTTTGTTGTTGCTGGGCAGGTATCTGTGGGAGTGCCTTTGCAGACAAGCAGATAAACAATGAGGAGGTAGTAAAAATGATCTGGAGTTTATTTGGAGGTAAGCTATAGTACAGCATGCTAGTTAGCCTGCAACCCAGGAACAGACCCAGTACAGACACACAAAAAAACAACAACAACGAAGAGAATCACCTTCAATCAAAAAATGTAAAACAAACTCCAAAACAATACTAGACCATAAACTACAGGACAATACTAGACCATAAACTACAGGACACTAATAAACTACAGGACACTACTAGACCATAAACTACAAGACAATGCTAGACCATAAACTACAGGACACTAATAAACTACAGGACACTACTAGACCATAAACTACAAGACAATACTAGACCATAAACTACAGGACACTAATAAACTACAGGACACTACTAGACCATAAACTACAAGACAATACTAGACAATAAACTACAGGACACTAATAGACCATAAACTACAGGGTTCTAATAAACTACAGGACACTACTAGACCATAAACTACAGGACACTACTAGACCATAAACTACAAGACAATACTAGACCATAAACTACAGGACACTAATAAACTACAGGACACTACTAGACCATAAACTACAAGACAATACTAGACCATAAACTACAGGACACTAATAAACTACAGGACACTACTAGACCATAAACTACAAGACAATACTAGACAATAAACTACAGGACACTAATAGACCATAAACTACAGGGTTCTAATAAACTACAGGACACTACTAGACCATAAACTACAGTACAATACTAGACAATAAACTACAGGACACTACTAGACCATAAACTACAGGACACTACTAGACCATAAACTACAGGACACTACTAGACCATAAACTACAGGACACTACTAGACCACAAACTACAGGGTTCTAATAAACTACAGGACACTACTAGACCATAAACTACAGTACAATACTAGACAATAAACTACAGGACACTACTAGACCATAAACTACAGGACACTACTAGACCATAAACTACAGGACACTACTAGACCATAAACTACAGGACAATACTAGACCATAAACTACAGTACAATACTAGACAATAAACTACAGGACACTACTAGACCATAAACTACAGGACACTACTAGACCATAAACTACAGGGTTCTAATAAACTACAGGAAACTACTAGACCATAAACTACAGTACAATACAAGACCATAAACTACAGGACACTACTAGACCATAAACTACAGGACACTACTAGACCATAAACTACAGTACAATACTAGACAATAAACTACAGGACACTACTAGACCATAAACTACAGGGTTCTAATAAACTACAGGACACTACTAGACCATAAACTACAGTACACTACTAGACCATAAACTACAGGGTTCTAATAAACTACAGGAAACTACTAGACCATAAACTACAGTACAAAACTAGACAATAAACTACATGACACTACGAGACCATAAACTACAGGACACTACTAGACCATAAACTACAGGACACTACTAGACCATAAACTACAGGGTTCTAATAAACTACAGGACACTACTAGACCATAAACTACAGTACAATACTAGACCATAAACTACAGTACAATACTAGACCATAAACTACAGGACACTACTAGACCATAAACTACAGGACACTACTAGACCATACACTACAGGACATTACTAGACCATAAACTACAGTACAATACTAGACAATAAACTACATGACACTACTAGACCATAAACTACAGCACACTACTAGACCATAAACTACAGGACACTACTAGACCATAAACTACAGGGTTCTAATAAACTACAGGACACTACTAGACCATAAACTACAGTACACTACTAGACAATAAACTACAGGACACTACTAGACCATAAACTACAGTACAATACTAGACCATAAACTATAGGACACTACTAGACCATAAACTACAGGACACTACTAGACCATAAACTACAGTACAATACTAGACCATAAACTACAGGACACTACTAGACAATAAACTACAGGACACTACTAGACCATAAACTACAGGACACTACTAGACCATAAACTACAGGACACTACTAAACCATAAACTACAGGACAATACTAGACCATAAACTACAGGACACTACTAGACCATAAACTACAGTACAATACTAGACTATAAACTACAGGGTTCTAATAAACTACAGGACAATACTAGACCATAAATTACATGGTTCTAATAAACTACAGGACACTACTAGACCATAAACTACAGGACACTGCTAGACCATAAACTACAGGACACTACTAGACTATAAACTACAGGACACTACTAGACTATAAACTACAGGACACTACTAGACCATAAACTACAGGACACTACTAGACCATAAACTACAGTACAATACTAGACCAAAAACTACAGGCTTCTAATAAACTACAGGACAATACTAGACCATAAATTACATGGTTCTAATAAACTACAGGACACTACTAGACCATAAACTACAGGACAATACCAGACAAAGTGATAATGCCAGTGAAGCCGGTGTTTGGAGGATATTTTGGCACGGGAGTTGTTAGGCTCGAGACAAAGCCGAGGGTCGGAAAACTGTGCCAATATATCCTACAAACACCGGCTTCAAGGGCTTAATCACTTTTATACAATGGGTTAGCTACATATTCAAATAATGATTGACATATTTTTAATAAAAACATAATTTTGATGAATTTATTAATACTAATTCATCCTTCCACAAGATACAGTCGCAACACAAATCTAGGGTTGCTACCCAAGCCGGCAGGTCGGTTAAGTTGTTCAGTCTTTTTGTTCTGTATCTATGGGCGTGACCCAGTCGTTTGTTCTAAATGTTCCTTTGCCATACTGGCTGTGATCAGCTTTTATATTGCAGATAGATTATAGCTTCCATCAATGTAATTGTCTTCATCACTTCCAATCCCCCATATATATTTTTGAAAATATATATACACATACATATATACATACAGCACCTATAAAAAATATATACATTTCCTTTATTACCCTACCACCCCTCCCCCAATTGGAGCAAACTAGTGAACATCAACGCTTAGGCCTGTATTTCCAGCTTATACATACTATATACATTTTATGGACACAGTCTATTTTACAATAGTTATATATATATATTCTTTTTTATTTACTCCTGTCCCTCCTCTACTCTCAACCTCTCCCATCTATTTCTGATGTCCATCCGGTTTGATTTCTTTCAAACTGTACTTTTTCAAAACAGTTCTTAACCTGTATATGTTTTAAGGGCCCAGTATGTTTTACATTAGTTATCTTGTTAGTTAGTTAGTTGTTATTAGTCCCAACCTTCAGCGCCATTTAACCCCTTCCATCTATCTCTTAACACCATCCATATTGGATTTCTATTTGACATATATTTTTCTACTGTGCTGTGATCTTTCACAAAAGTTCTGAACCTTTCTATTCTCATTGTTTTTACAGATTGTAAATTGAAAATAAACAGTTTTGTTAAAGGATTATTATATTATTGATCAATTGACTGTGACTTTTCAGATCGCCCAGTAGTGCCACCTGCAGGGGCAGGGGCAGGTAAATATTGCAATTCTTCAACCATTCCTGGACCTGTGACCATATGGACAGTACCAAAACAAATGATCCAATGAATCCTCCTCTTCACAGCAATATCTGCAGTGCTGGGAAGGTTGTATCCCCCATATAAATAATATTCTATTCGTTGCCAGAATTAGTATAATAATTTAAATTGAAAAGTTTTGAATCTGGCGTCATTTTGCGTATCAGTTTTAAAACCATGTGCCATGGTATCGGTACGTCAGAAATCTCTTCCCAACTTTTTCGCTGTCAATTTTTTGGTCCTTAAATGAAAGTGATACTTTTTTATTTATTTGAATTTTCTTTAACCAATGATGGGTTCCTGAGTGGCGCAGCGGTCCAAGGCACTGCATCTCAGTGCTAGAGGTGACACTATAGTTCCTTGTTCGATTCCATGCTGTATCATAGGCCGGCGCCCAGCGTTGTCCGGGTTTGGCCGTCATTGTGAATAAGAATTTGTTCTTAACCAACTTGCCTAGTTAAGTACATTTTTTTTTTTAAGTTCCTTACATTTTTGCGGTAATGCTGCAATTAGTTAGTTGTAATTTTGGGTAGAGTAGACATTTCCATGTTTTTGTTAGCTGCATGTGTGACATAACTCCACCACTCGTATTTATGATATCATCTACAAAGATGATACTTATTTATTTTTAAACAAATGTTTTTTTTGATCAATTAGTATATTTGAGTTTAACCACAATATTTGGTGTATTATTTGTTCTGTCTTTTCTGGTGGATTACATTTAAATTGCAAACAACCAAGATTATTGTTTTAATCTCTACCTGGCACAGCCCGAAGGGGACTGGCCACACCTCAGATCCTGGTTTCTCTCTAGGTTTCTTCCTAGGTTTTTGCCTTTCTAGGGAGTTTTTCCTAGTCACCGTGGATCTACATCTGCATTGCTTGCTGTTTGGGGTTTTAGGCTGGGTTTCTGTATAGCACTTTATGACATCTGCTGATGTAAAAAGGGCTTTATTAATACATTTGATTGATTGATTGAAAATAGCAATATTTTCAAATAACTGAAAGTGAGAGGTTAATCTGAATAAAGGGAAAATGTCTTTTTTTGAATATAGGGTGAGACTTTCTTACTCATTTGCTAGAGAACCAGTTCGGATTTAAGTATAACTTTTGTATGACTGAAGCCTTTAGTGCGAGGTCTAATGCTTTAATATTTAATTATTTCTGCCCTCCAAATTCATATTCATTATATAAATAGACCTGTTTAATTTTGTCTGGCTTGTGGTTCCAAATAAAATTCTATATTTTTTTCTCATATCATTTAAAACCTGTTGGCTAGGTGTAGGCAAGACCATGATCAAATAGTTAAACTGGGAAATGACTAAAGAGTTAATCAGGGTACTTTTTCCACAAATAGAAAGGTATTTACCTGTCCATGTTAGCAAGATCTTATCTATTTTTGCTAACTTTCTATTAAAATTATTGGAATGAGATCATTTCTTTCTTTCTGGATATTTATACAGAGTATATCCACATCACCATCAGACCATTTTATTGGTAAACTACATGGTAATGTAAAAGTAGTATTCTTTAGTGATCCAATACGTAATATTTATCACACACAGTTATCACAATTTGTCTGTAATCCAGAGAGGTTAGAAAAATTATCTAGATCCTCTATGAGACTGTGGAGGGATCCAAGTTTTGGACGTTCTTATCCCTTGCTTGCTAACTAGCCAATTACGGCTAATTACAGTCACGGCAAAAAGCCAGAAAAACAGAAATGTCCCCGCATTTGCATTTGTTTAATTAAGCTGTTTTCTAGTGACATTATTTTATGTACATCCATAACAGTGGGCTAATGAGGCACAATTTCGCATGGCATAGACATTTGCTCACTTGTCAAGGCCACTGTTGTTCAGAGGATCTATCCAACAAGACAGCTAACAAAATCACTTCATACTGAAGCTGAAAAGACTGCAAACTAGTTGCACTTTGTTTTGTTCGACCTGTTTTCAATTGATATTTCTTTGTATACTCGTTCATTACTATGGGGCAGCTGGAGATCGAATTGGTAAATTGAAACAATGTTGCAAATGTCGGAGATAGACAGCAAGGTTCATACAAATCTCTGCTGTTGAAAACTAAATGTTAGTCTAAAAGAAATGTGAGATTATGTCTAGATGCTTTTTATAGTAGAGATCAAGTTTATAAATTGCCTGGCTGGGCTGATGAGACAGTGGATTGCATAGTCAGATGGAACAGAGTAAATAGCTATTTTAATGTCATAGATTTAGCCGTGGAATCGACACCGGCTGGAAAACTAGTTTTAACCAATCAGCATTCAGGATTAGACCCACCCGTTGTATAATAGACAATAAACTACGGGACAATAGCAGACAAACTACAGGACAATACTAGACATTATACAACGGGTGGGTCTAATCCTGAATGCTGATTGGTTAAAACCGCATTCCAGCCAGTGTGGGGAGGTAAATTGACCAGAGGAGGCTGGTGGGAGAAGCTATAGGAGGTCAGGCTCATTGTAATAGCAGGAATGGAATTGGCCAAGAGGACATCCTCAAGGTCCGAGGGCGGGACTTGAGACTTACATGTCTCAGGAAG
This sequence comes from Salvelinus alpinus, assembly GCF_045679555.1. Lineage (NCBI taxonomy): Eukaryota > Metazoa > Chordata > Actinopteri > Salmoniformes > Salmonidae > Salvelinus > Salvelinus alpinus. The sequence goes on from NC_092116.1 coordinate 17,256,751, forward strand.
GGTTACCTCATCATGAGAGGAGGGCATGCTTCCAAATCACCTCTTCTACACCTGACCAACCTATTTTGTTCTGCAGGGGAGGACAGCATGAGGTTGGAGTTTGTGAGTAGGGGGGAAGTAAAGGTGTGTGAGTGTGTGCCCTCCCGAGTGGTGAGGTGTGTGTCTGAGCTGATCAAGTACGCTGATGACCCAGATCCACTGAAGACAATGGAAGTCATCACCACACTGGGACAGCTACTGAATGGTGAGGCATACACACACATACACACACACACACACACACACACACACACACACACACACACACACACACACACACACACACACACACACACACAATGAACTGTGTGATAATGTGCATAATGACTCTAGGTCTTGTGAGCAGTAAGGGCGAGATGCTGTGGAACATGGACTCTGAGAGGTGGAAGAGAACCAGCCTGGTGGAGAGAAAGGAGTTCATAGAGACAGTCAGTCTGGAGCTCATCCTCACCTCAGACAGCTGGACAAAAGACTGGGAGGACCAGCGCTGCATCTGCAACGGTAACAAAGGCATAATATTACTCCAACACCAGGTTAGCCCATTGAACTACAGCCTGTACTCTGAGAAAAAAAGGGTTCCAAAAGGATGCTTTGGCTGTCCCTGTATGAAGAACCCTTTGAAGAACCCTTATGGATTCCATGCACTGTAGAACCACATTAGGTTCCATTTATAACCTTTTGTGGAAAGGGTTTTAAGATGGAACCTCAAAGGGTTCCACATAAAATCCAAAAGGTTTATTCAAATGGTTTTCCAAAGCGACAGCTGTAAGACCCTTTATAGGTAGGAAGCACTATTCTTAGAGGCATTAGCCCCTACAGAGGTAGCACTAGCTTTCATAGTGCCACTTTTCTTACCTGACTTGGCTTCATGACTCAAGACTGTTATTTCACTGAGTTGACACCTTGGAGCTGAGTTTTTATAGGAGGTTTGGGCGTCTGGATGGTTGTGGTAACATGGTCTTAGTGTAAGTGGGTATATGGTACTAGGTAGTTATAAACAGTGTCTATGTGTATCTACAACAACGTATTCGAGCCCCTCAAGTCTGATTTCTACCCCCATGACAGAACTGAAGTTGCACTCCTCAAAGTTGTCAATGACCTCCGCACCTCTGCTGATTCTGGTGACCTCAACATCCCGATTCTCCTCAACCTGAGTGCCGCATTTTGTGACGGCCCTGAATTTGTCTGAACCGTCTCAGTGCTTCTCCTTCCAATAGGGCGCTTCCCCTTTAATTCCCAATTAAATAGCCAGCATCAGCTGCGCAAAGGAAAAGTTGTGATTGAGACATGAATGAGGATGTGTTCAACCCTCAGTTCATGAAGCTTCACTATTCCGTTTGTTTTGTTGCCTTAGCCTTATAGCGAGTTTACCCCAGGATTGGATCCACTCTGTGAGTCTGTGGACTACACCTCTCCGTTGTTCAAAGTGGCCTTTTCTCCGCTGGAGATCTGTTGGCGGATTGGATTGTCTGACTGACTGACTACAACCTTTTTGTACACGGTATTTCATTTGTTTTGGGGTGATGTATACTGTGATTTATGTAGTTGTGAGGACGTATTAGTCTGTGATACGCTTTATAGTTGTGTTGTAAAATAAGTGTTATTTTGAGTGTATGAATAATACTGGATTTACGCTACGGTCAAACGTTGCGTGACTAAGGTCACTTGAGTCCCTGAACTTATTTACCGGGCTGGACTCTTTTTATGCCCAAGGTACAGGACATTTCTAAATGAACAAGAGCGCATTATTTGTTATATTGTTGTGTGTGTGTGTGTGTGATCATTTATGTTGTTAATATAACCACGCAAAAGAATACACTGGTGTTTGAAGTTCTTTCCAATGTTTTAAGGGTTTATGAAAAGTATATTTCCATCCTGACTTTGACATAAGTCCTTTGTATTGGTGTTGACTTGACGGACCAGATGGGACTCATTCCCTCCCAAACCAGAAGGAGAAACCAATGTTCTCTCTGGTAGGCACAACCTACCTGGCACCCCTATAAATAACCTCAAGTCAAAACCGTTACAATTTGACACGGAGCCATCAGATCCTCCGTACCAGGGTCTGGGTGTTGAGGGCACTGCACTCTCCTGGCTACAATCATACCTCACAAACCGGACCCACTACAGTGGCTTGCGAAAGTATTCACCCCCTTGGCATTTTTCCTATTTTGTTGCCTTACAACCTGGAATTAAAATAGATTTTTTGGGGGGGGGTTGTATCATTTGATTTACACAACATGCCTACCACTTTGAAGATACAAAATATTTTTTAAATAAGAAGACTAAAAAATAGAACACTTGAGCGTGCATAACTGTTCACCCCCCCAAAGTCAATACTTTGTAGAGCCACCTTTTGCAGCAATTACAGCTGGACGTCTCTTGGGGTATGTCTCTATAAGCTTGGCACATCTAGCCACTGGGATTTTTGCCCATTCTTCAAGGCAAAACTGCTCCAGTTCCTTCAAGTTGGATGGGTTCTGCTGGTGTACAGCAATCTTTAAATCATACCACAGATTCTCAATTGGATTGAGGTCTGGGCTTTGACTAGGCCATTCCAAGACATTTAAATGTTTCCCCTTAAACCACTCGAGTGTTGCTTTAGCAGTCATTGTCCTGCTGGAAGGTGAACCTCTGTCCCAGTCTCAAGTCTTTGGAAGACTGAAACATGTTTCCCTCAAGAATTTCCCTGCATTTAGCACCATCCATCATTCCTTCAATTCTAAACAGTTGCTCAGGCACTGCAGATGAAAAATATCCCCACAGCATGATGCTGCCACCACCATGCTTCACTGTGGGGATGATGTTCTTGGGGTGATGAGAGCTGTTGGATTTGCGCCAGACATAGCGTTTTCCTTGATGGGAAAAAAATCTCATTTTAGTCTCATCTGACCAGAGTACCTTTCCATATGTTGGGGGAGTCTCCCACATGCCTTTTGGTAAACACTAAATGTGTTTGCTTATTTTTTTCTTTTAAGCAATGGATTTTTTCTGGACACTCTTCTGTAAAGCCCAGCTCTATGGAGTGTACGGCTTAAAATGGTCCAAATGGACAGATACTCCAATCTCCGCTGTGGAGCTTTGCAGCTCCTTCCAGGTAATCTTTGGTCTCTTTGTTGCCTCTCTGATTAATGCCCTCCTTGCCTGGTCTGTGAGTTTTGATGGGCGGCCCTCTCTTGGCAGGTTTGTTGTGGTGCCATATTCTTTTCATTTTTTAATAATAAATTTAATGGTGCTCCGTGGGACGTTCTAAGTCCCTGATCTGCACTTCTCCACAACTTTGTTCCTGACCTGTTTTGGAGAGCTCCCTGGTCTTCATGGTGCCGCTTGCTTGATGGTGCCCCATGTTAGTGGTGTTGCAGACTCTGGGGCCTTTCAGAACAGGTGTATATATACTGAGATCAGGTGACACTTAGATTGCACACAAGTGGACTTTATTTAACTAATTATGTGACTTCTGAAGGTAATTTGTTGCACCAGATCTTATTTAGGGGCTTCATAGCAAAGGGGGTGAATACATATACCACTTTTCCGTTTTAATTTTTTAGAATTTTTTTAAACAAGTTATTTTTTTAATTTCACTTCACCAATTTGGACTATTTTGTGTATGTCCATTACATGAAATCCAAATAAAAATCTATTCATATTACAGGTTGTAATGCAACAAAATAGGAAAAACACCAAGGGGGATGAATACTTTTGCAAGGCACTGTACATCTCACTCAATGGCCACAACTCGAACTTCAGTTATACAGGGTTCCCCTAGGGCTCTGTGCTGGGCCCCTTACTCTTCATCAGATCCTCCGTCATTTTAACCTTGACTTCCACTTCTATGCTGACGACACCCAGATTTACCTCAGCAACAAATCCCTCCTAAACCAGCCTCTGCAACAAAACTTCCTCAACCTCAACAGCGATAAAATTGTAACTCATTCTCATAGGCACCAAATCCACCCTCTCACAACTATGGCATCAACCTGGAATCTACCCTCTCCTTTTAACACCACATAAGACAGACGGTCAAGTCCTCATTCTTCCTCCTCTGCAACATTGGCAAAGTCAGGTACTTCCTCTCCCATCCTGCTGCTGAAACCCTCCTAAATGCATTTGTTTCCTGCCATCCTGCAGAACTCTGCAGCATGACTCCTCGCCCAAGTCCTGGCAGCACATCACCCCTGTCCTCCGTGAACTCCACTGGCTCCTTTTATACCAACGCATTGATTACAAAATCCTTCTTCTGATCTACAAAGCTCTTCACCACCTTGCCCGCCTTACCTCGCAGACCTTCTTCTCACCTACCAACCCGCAAACCCAATCCGTTCCACCACAGCAGGCCAGCTTGTCATCCCATGTCAAAGCTTCAGAGCTTTGGCAACAGGTTCTTCTCCAGGGCACTGCTGGAGTAATAAAATCACTTAAGTTAGTCAGTGTACAACAGATGAAAAAGACAGTCAGTGTACAACAGATGAAAAAGACATTCATGGGTAACAAAACATACCAGAATTCTCAGCAAGAGAAGTAAACTGTATTTGCCTATGCTCTGGAACTCCCTCCCTCCAGCCATCCGTGTCTCTGAGTCCATCACCGTCTTTCAGTCCCTGCTAAAGCAAAGCAATACACTACAAAGACACTCCTCTCTCCACCATACTGAGCAACATCTAACCCAAACCCTTACCAGGTTCATATCATAACAGTAATCCCCTTTACCCTAAACTGGGTTCGTATCCAAACCCTCCTCATATTCATCAAACTCTTTCCTTTCTTTGAGCCCAACCCTCTCTTTATGTTTTTGTTTAGTCCGATATTTTGTTTTTACTCCTGTTTTTTAAAAATATATATACAATTGTAAAGCAACTTTGGGTCCTTAAAAAGCGCTATAGAAGTAGCAAGGAGGGAGGGAGAGATGTTAATCAATCTAACTCGTGCTAGAATACCAATTTCGGGCCACATGACGTCAGCCGAGTCTGACTCTCAGCCGGAATCAGCCCAGATCCACTGTGCTAGCTGGGTATGATCTAATATGATTATTTAGTACCTGTCTTGACTGCATCAAACTGCAAGAAGCAACTTGGATAAGATGGCTAAGTTAGCTAACCAGCTAGCTAGGCTAATTGAGTCTGCATACCTATCTTCCTGACCTATAGTTACAAATAATAACACCTCCATTCATATTATTAAATAGCAGCCTACTGTTTAAAATTCTTACACAGGGATTTCGAGCGCGCTGGAGAGGTTCAAACCAACATGTCAATCAGGAGCTCCCCTGGGCAGACCCAGCAGATGTCTTATGGCTATACACGGACAAGTTATATTTGCGTGATTTAACATAATTAATGAATCATTACCGTTTTTTTCATTCTTGTGACCGACCAATACTGTTTCATAACATGTGACAGACCAATACCTCACGAGGCTTCTCCTCTCTAAACGGAGACCTTGAAATTGAGATATCAACATCTGAGAATTTGTTGAGTCAACCACTTGCATGAACACAACCATTGGTTTATAGAACTTCTCATTTCATTTTTAATAAAATTCTGTTGATTAGATAATCTCTTACTTGCTTTGCCACACATGGAGGCTCGATGACTGTAGTGGCGCTATGGTGACTTTTGATTGTCCGAGAACAACAACAAGCTACACACGCCACTCTGGGTTTTTCTCGTTGAGCAGAGGAGAACATACAATTAACGCTGTATCTAACGTTACAACTCTATGTCCGTTGCCGTTGTAATTGACTGTGATTACAACGGCGTTTCATCCATTACCATGAACCCATCCTCCGTGGTACAGCTGGACACGATAGTGGTTACGGTACGTATCAGACAATAGCAGAGCGTTACAAAAGGAAAATTGGCTCGCTAGGTGGTAGATTAGGGTTGGCCAGCAGGCATATAAGCATTGCTTGCAACACAAATGTCAGGCGTTCAAATCAGCTTTGGGTCAATTTTGACAATTGCTTTTAGTGATTGGTTGCTAAATATTGTTGCTAATGTTTGCTAATACCTTTCACTGACAACTTATACATAGCCTCTAGAAGTTAATGCCCTTACCACAACTACTGTAAATGAATACTTAATACTGCTAACCACCGTATAAGTCAAATGAGTTGCGTACACTTTTATTTTCACCCTCTAGGAGTGCTTTGTTACAGCATGCACGTTTTGCTATGAGACTGTGTTGTACTGTCACGTTCCCAAACTCTCTCATCATAATGGCATGAGATAATGTTTATTCTCTTGTCCTCTACAGATGAAGGGAGGCACGGGGTGACGATGGAAATAAGGGAGTCGTTTGTCATGTCATCATCCAACCAGAGCGCAAGAAACGGCTGGTCCCCCTTCCCCAGATTAGGGGGAAGTATGTTTTTTCCCTCACTTTTCTGTCCACTATGATTACAATTGAAGGTGTGTGTGTATTCCTATAAAGGAAGGATACAGACTACATACTCTCTCCATCACTGAGATTATTTTTGACCAGTTAAGTATAACTTGAAATTGGTGTGTCTCCCCCAGCTTCAATCTTTTGGATTGTAAAGAACATTTTCCCTCTGCTCATTGAATGGGAATGGGGAACCACGTCCAACTTCCTCTTCAATATCAAAGGTACAGAAACATCAGACTTCTTCCTACATGATAGCATAACTACTATCAGTCATAAACTAGGTTTCCATCCAATTGGCGACAGATTTTCATGCAAATATTGTAAAATCCGCATAAAAACATTATGGGCATTTTCCCACCAGAGATGTGAATTTGATCGATACTTGACTGCTGTTTGACAAGTAAAAATAATCTCTTCATGTTGGCTATACCAGCACTGTATCTGCCAGCTGTTGGCTAGAGCTCAAGTGCCAATACCAGAGTGGGCACACTCGCTATATAATGCAAAATTCTTTGGTGAGAAAACCATCAGTAGAGTTGAAAACACGATGGAAACCCATTTAAATTGTATATTTTATTTGGTACATAGGAAGTGAACTGCAAAATATATGTTCATGTGCATTAAGTCATCAAGTACAGCCTTTTATCCACAATAAGTGAATTACCCGCAATAAGTGGACATCAAATTCATAATGGTGTTTGTTCTTTTCTCTCTCCCCACCACTGTCTGTTGCTCTCTCTGTCTGTCTCTCTTAACAACCCCCCCTCTCTCCAGATGCTAAAGATCTGACTAGCATGGCGTCCAAAGAGAAGATTCACCTGATAGACGCAGGGTTAAAGATCAATTCTCCCTACCCCCCCATCCTGCGCACAGAGAGGGATGTCGACCTCATCATCTCCTTGGACTTCAGCGCGGGAGACCCCTTTGAGGCAAGCACACACACACACACAATGCTTATTCCTATCCAAGCCTTTCAGAAGAACATGAAGTGCCTAAGGTTTAGGGGCTAGGAAGTAGTGACTAGGGACAAGGGGATAGAGAGTGAGGACTAGGGAATAGGGACTATTAGCCTGACTAACCGGTGCCTGTATATAGCCTCGCTACCGTTATTTTCACTGTCTTTTTACGGTTGTTTTTACTTATCTATTGTTCACCTAATACCTATTTTTTACTTAAAAATTACACTGTTGGTTAGAGCCTGTAAGTAAGCATTTCACCGCAAGGTCTACTATACCTGTTGTATTCGGAGCACGTGACAAATAAACTTTGATTTGATTAAACTCTTACCTTATGAGGTCTGGAGCCTGCTGGTTTTCTGTTGTGCGTAATTCATTATCAGGTACATCTGGTGTCCTAGGCTTAAATCAATTTTTGAATATATATATTTTTTTTTATTGAATTAAAAAATATAACTTTTATTACATGATTTTAAACTGAAATTAATGAATGTAGCATTCAGTTTTAAATTGAATATTCAAATTCAATATTTAGATATTCAGTTTCAATATGGTAAATATTACATCCATTGCCGGTGTATCAAGTTTACAAATGATCATTTCAAGTTGATCAACGTTTAATACATTCAGCTTCTCAAATAGATTCATTTTTAAAATCCAGTTCAAAACCAGACACAACATCCTGGTACTTTGCCAGCCAGGAAAGGTAGAGGAGCACTGATAAAATAAAACGCTCCTTGTGGTAAACAGAAGCTTCTGGCGGTTTCTGAAGCCAATGTGGCATGTTGAGTTTGGCTCTACTGTTTTAACCGTTTTAGCTATAAGCTATTATGACCGCATTCCTGAAAGCTAAGACTCTCTTCTGGATCATGGACATGCTTTCAAATCAAATGTTAATGGTTGCGTATACGTTTTATGCAGATGTTATCGCAGGTGCAGCGAAACGTTTATGTTCCTAACTCCAACAGGGAAGTAATACCTAACAATACATGCAAATCCCCAAAAATGTAAAGAAAGGAATTAAGAAATATATCAATATTATAACAAGCAATGTCATTCATACATGCATGCATGCATACATACATACATACAGTACCAGTCAAAAGTTTGGACACCTCATTCAAGGGTTTTTCTTGATTTTTATTATTTTCTACATTGGTGAATAGTAGTGAAGACATCAAAACTATGAAATAGCACATATTGAATTATGTAGTAACACAAAGTGTTTAACAAATCAAAATATGTTATATTTTAGATTATTCAAAGTAGCCACCCTTTGCCTTGATGACAGCTTTGCATACTCCTGGCATTCTCTCAACCAGCTTCATGAGGTAGTCACCTGGAATGCATTTCAATGAACAGGTGTGCCTTGTTAAAAGTTAATTTGTGTAATTTCTTTCCTTAATGCGTTGAGACAATAATTTGTGTTGTGACAAGGTAGGGTTGGTATACAGAAGATAGCCCTATTTGGTAAAAGACCAAGTCCATATTATGGCAAGAACAGCTCAAATAAGCAAAGAGAAACGATAGAGACTGTTTAACAGTCTGATGACCTGGAGATAGATAGACAGACAGTCTGATGGCCTGGAGACAGACAGACAGACAGACAGACAGACAGACAGACAGACAGACAGACAGACAGACAGACAGACAGACAGTCTGATGACCTGGAGATGGACAGACAGTCTGATGACCTGGAGATGGACAGACAGTCTGATGGCCTGGAGATGGACAGACAGTCTGATGATTGCAGGACATGTTTCAAGGGAGTGTTACAAAAACTGCAATTTAGCCCCAATAATAATATAAGGTCATAGCCATTCTAAGGATAGGCTTTCCACTCCCTATTTAATCTTACTGTGTTTGAACCAGGTCTCCTGTATGTGACGAGACTGTGTTAGCCCACTTAGCTGAAGCCCATAGTGATGAGTTCAGGAAGCTAACATGGTTTCAAGTCTCCAGCAGGGTTACCCATCAAAAGAGTTACATTTAACCCCCCTTTGACCTCCTACCCAGAGGTCACAGAATCAGTATAACTAACTAGTTTTGAAATCTGGCCTACTGCACACTTTCTGAAGCAAGCAGAAGGATCTGTGCAGTAGTGGTTCTAGCTTGTATGGCTCCCTGGGCGAATGCGCCCTTCAGGTCAACCTACCCCCGCCCCCCTCCCCATCTCGTACTTCTGAGTGGGAGACGTTCCCAGGCAGTAGCCTGCCTAGCTCACAAACTAGAATCAAGGGGCCCACTCCGACAAGGTTAATTGACCCACAGTCCCACACAGTGACATCAAATCAAATTTTATTAGTCACATACACATGGTTAGCAGATGTTAATGCGAGTGTAGCGAAATGCTTGTGCTTCTAGTTCCGACAATGCAGTAATAACCAACAAGTAATCTAACCTAACAATTCCACAACTACTACCTTACACACACACACACAAGTGTAAAGGGATAAAGAATATGTACATAAAGATATATGAATGAGTGGTGGTACAGAACGGCATGGCAGATGCAGTAGATGGTATAGAGTACGGTATATACATATGAGATGAGTACTGTAGGGTATGTAAACATTATATTAAGTGGCATTGTTTAAAGTGGCTAGTGGTACATGTATTACATAAAGATGGCAAGATGCAGTAGATGATATAGAGTACAGTATATACATATGAGATGGGTAATGTAGGGTATGTAAACATTATATTAAGTGGCATTGTTTAAAGTGGCTAGTGGTACATTTTTACATAATTTCCATCAATTCCCATTTTTAAAGTGGCTGGAGTTGAGTCAGTATGTTGGCAGCGGCCGCTAAATGTTAGTGGTGGCTGTTTAACAGTCTGATGGCCTTGAGATAGAAGCTGTTTTTCAGTCTCTCGGTCCCTGCTTTGATGCACCTGTACTGACCTCGCCTTCTGGATGATAGCGGGGTGAACAGGCAGTGGCTTGGGTGGTTGTTGTCCTTGATGATCTTTATGGCCTTCCTGTGACATCGGGTGGTGTAGGTGTCCTGGAGGGCAGGTAGTTTGCCCCCGGTGATGCGTTCTGCAGACCTCACTACCCTCTGGAGAGCCTTACGGTTGTGGGCGGAGCAGTTGCCGTACCAGGCGGTGATACAGCCCGACAGGATGCTCTCGATTGTGCATCTGTAGAAGTTTGTGAGTGCTTTTGGTGACAAGCCGAATTTCTTCAGCCTCCTGAGGTTGAAGAGGCGCTGCTGCGCCTTCTTCACAACGCTGTCTGTATGGGTGGACCAATTCAGTTTGTCCGTGATGTGTACACCGAGGAACTTAAAACTTTCCACCTTCTCCACTATTGACCCGTCGATGTGGATAGGGGGGTGCTCCCTCTGCTGTTTCCTGAAGTCCACAATCATCTCCTTTGTTTTGTTGACGTTGAGTGTGAGGTTATTTTCCTGACACCACACTCCGAGGGCCCTCACCTCCTCCCTGTAGGCCGTCTCGTCGTTGTTGGTAATCAAGCCTACCACTGTAGTGTCATCCGCAAACTTGATGATTGAGTTGGAGGCGTGCATGGCCACGCAGTCGTGGGTGAACAGGGAGTACAGGAGAGGGCTCAGAACGCACCCTTGTGGGGCCCCAGTGTTGAGGATCAGCGGGGTGGAGATGTTGTTACCTACCCTCACCACCTGGGGGCGGCCCGTCAGGAAGTCCAGGACCCAGTTGCACAGGGCGGGGTCGAGACCCAGGGTCTCGAGCTTGATGACGAGTTTGGAGGGTACTATGGTGTTAAATGCTGAGCTGTAATCGATGAACAGCATTCTCACGTGGGTATTCCTCTTGTCCAGATGGGTTAGGGCAGTGTGCAGTGTGGTTGCGATTGCGTCGTCTGTGGACCTATTGGGTCGGTAAGCAAATTGGAGTGGGTCTAGGGTGTCCGGTAGGGTGGAGGTGATATGGTCCTTGACTAGTCTCTCAAAGCACTTCATGATGACGGAAGTGAGTGCTACGGGGCGGTAGTCGTTTAGCTCAGTTACCTTAGCTTTCTTGGGAACAGGAACAATGGTGGCCCTCTTGAAGCATGTGGGAACAGCAGACTGGGATAAGGATTGATTGAATATGTCCGTAAACACACCAGCCAGCTGGTCTGCGCATGCTCTGAGGACGCGGCTGTGAATGCCGTCTGGGCCTGCAGCCTTGCGAGGGTTAACACGTTTAAATGTTTTACTCACCTCGGCTGCAGTGAAGGAGAGCCCGCAGGTTTTGGTAGGGGGCCGTGTCAGTGGCACTGCACCGTCCTCAAAGCGGGCAAAAAAGTTGTTAAGCCTGTCTGGGAGCAAGACATCCTGGTCCGCGACGGGGCCGGTTTTCTTTTTGTAATCCGTGATTGACTGTAGACCCTGCCACATACCTCTTGTGTCTGAGCTGTTGAATTGCGACTCGATTTTGTCTCTGTACTGGGACTTAGCCTGTTTGATTGCCTTGCGGAGAGAATAGCTACACTGTTTGTATTCGGTCATGCTTCCGGTCACCTTGCCCTGGTTAAAAGCAGTGGTTCGCGCTTTCAGTTTCACGCGAATGCTGCCGTCAATCCACGGTTTCTGGTTTGGGAATGTTTTAATCGTTGCTGTGGGTACGACATCGTCAATGCACTTCCTAATGAACTCGCTCACCGAATCAGCATATTCGTCAATATTGTTGTTGGACGCGATGCGGAACATATTCCAATCCGCGTGATCGAAGCAGTCTTGAAGCGTGGATTCAGATTGGTCGGACCAGCGTTGAACAGACCTGAGCGCGGGAGCTTGTTGTTTGAGTTTCTGTTTGTAGGCTGGAATCAACAAAATGGAGTCGTGGTCAGCTTTTCCGAAAGGGGGGCGGGGGAGGGCCTTATATGCGTCGCGGAAATTAGTATAACAATGATCTAGTGTTTTTCCAGCCCTGGTAGCACAATCGATATGCTGATAGAATTTAGGGAGTTTTGTTTTTAGATTAGCCTTGTTAAAATCCCCAGTGTGGTTTCCAGTTTACAAAGAGTCAGATAAAGTTCGTTCAGGGCCATCGATGTGTCTGCTTGGGGGGGAATATATACGGCTGTGATTATGATTGAAGAGAATTCCCTTGGTAGATAATGCGGTCGACATTTGATTGTGAGGAGTTCTAGATCAGGTGAACAGAATGACTTGAGTTCCTGTGTGTTGTTATGATGATCACACCACTTCTCGTTAATCATAAGGCATACCCCCCCGCCCCTCTTCTTACCGGAAAGATGTTTGTTTCTGTCGGCGCGATGCATGAAGAAACCAGCTGGCTGCACCGACTCCGTTAGCGTCCCTTGAGTTAGCCATGTTTCCGTGAAGCAGAGCACGTTGCAATCCCTGATGTCTCTCTGGAATGCTACCCGTGCTCGGATTTCATCAACCTTATTGTCAAGAGACTGGACATTGGCGAGTAGTATGCTAGGGAGTGGAGCGCGATGTGCCCGTCTCCGAAGCCTGACCACGAGACCGCCTCGTTTGCCCCTTTTTCGGCGTCGCACAGGGTCGCCGGCTGGGATCAGATCCATTGTATTGGGTGGAAGGCAAAACACTGGATCCGTTTCGGGAAAGTCATATTCCTGGTAGGAACGATGATGAGTTGACGTTAATCGTATATTCAGTAGTTCCTCCCGACTGTATGTAATGAAACCTAAGATTACCTGGGGTACCGATGTAAGAAATAACACATAAAAAAATAAAATACTGCATATTTTCCAAGGAACGCGAAGCGAGGCGGCCATCTCTTTTCGGCGCCGGAAGTAAGTCCATGATATCATTGACGTGACGTCCAAATGATCGATAGAAAACCGGTTGCGCGAATGTCACCATTCAAAAAATATATATATTTTGTGCGGGCTGCCCATGTCGCCTATACCTAAATCCGCCCCTGGATCTGTGCACCCCATTTAATGAGAGTGCAACAGAGGTGGTTTGGTGATCCATGCATGTGATGAGCCTGAGAACTGATGACTATTAGTTTGACTGTTGGGGTTCTAACCCAGGTTTCCTGTTCACCAGACTTTTCAGGTCTCAGACAAATTACTCATCACCGAGCGTGGCCACCGAACCACTTGTGTTACACTTCAACCCCTTTGACCTCCTCCTTGAAGAGACACAACCAAGTCACAGGACCAATGCCTAGGCTTTAGCTCAGCAGGCTAAAACAGTCTTAACCCAGTCAGTCACGTTACCCTTACAATGACTAACCTTGCCGGAGACTTGAAACTAACATGTCTAACACGTCAAACTAACACGTCTTCAGGATCATAAGCATGGGTCACCTAACCACGCTATTTGATGAGTAACCTTGCAGGATCTTGAAGAGTTTAATAGCACGATGGGTTGGAATGCTTCAGGAGGGCTGTCACGTGTTTTCAAGGCAGAAGTCCTGAGTTTGAGCCTCAGTATGAGCTGAATCAAGGAGAAGCGGTACTCGCTAAGCAAGCAGTGTGTCGTCCATTACATCCATTTCCTGAACGTATCCCTATAGGCTTCAGCTAAGTGGGCTAATATACTTGTGACACAGGAGACCTGGTTCCAACCCAGTCAGTCACAAGATTAAATAGGGAGTGGAAAGGTTATCCTTAGAAGGGAGCCAAATTGTGTTTTTGTGACACTGGTCATTTAACTACATGTTGCAGTAGCTTGGTGGTAGTTTAACTAAATTCAAATCAAGGTAGTGTTTTCAGTAGTTAATTACTTTTTTGCCATGTAGTGGTGTCGCTGACTACTGGAACTACACACTACTATTTTTGCTCAAATTATATATCGGTGAAATAGGTAATAATTTCCTTTCTTTTTCAGCAAGAGACTTGCCTAATTCTCACTTGTTTGTAAACAGACAATGAATACAATATCTGACATATTGAAACTGAATATTTAAATATTGAATTAGATTTTTAAACTGAAGGTAATATTTATTCAATTCAGTTCCAAATGAAGAAAAACAAGTTCAAATGATGTGATTCAGTTTGTGCATTAAAATTCAAAGTAATTCAATATCCCTAATAAAATTAAAAATGATGGAATTCAAATACAATATCTGTTGGCACTGAAATCGCTCCGAACTAAGGGTTGGTTTGAAGAGGGACATTGACATAACCATGCTGCTGGTCCTGCTCCTCACAGACGGTGTTTAGTGCTAAACAGTACGCGGATGAGCTGAAGCTCCCCTTTCCCCCGGTGAAGGAGAGTGTGAGGAAGGAGAAAGACCATCCTCAGGACTGCTACGTTTTTGAGGGGCGACGCCCTGAAGAACCCACCGTCATGCACATGCCCCTGTTCAACCTGCGGAACTGCCAAGGTCAGTGGTAGACATCATAATAGTCAGTGTCTCTCTGTCTTTTATCCTTGTCTCTCTGACTACGCCCTATTCTGACCTCTCTCTTATTTTCTGTCTCTGTTTTTCTCTGTGTCATGTCTTGCTATTTTTCTTGTTTATCTGCATTAACTGTCTGCTTTTTATGTCACTAGAAGTATTGCATCAACTATGTTTTTTCTCATTTATCATGGTCTTTGCTTAGTCTCTGTCTCAGTCTCTAAGTTGTTCTAAATATTTGAAGTCTCTGTGTTCTATATGTTCAAAGTTGTGTTGTAAGGTTCTGTGTTCTCTTCCCAGGCGAGGAGGAGATTAAGAAGGAGAGGGAGAAGTACAAAACGTTCCAGCAGCACTACGGTGTGCCTGAGATCGACCACCTCCTGGAGAAGGCCAAGGACAACTTGAAGAACAACAGAGACAGGATCCTGGGACAGATCATTATGGCTATCCAACGCAGAAAGAATCGCAAGTCAGTGGCTCAACGGTCTATATCTATATCAGTCATGGACCATTTTAGTGTGTGTGTGTTGACTGCATTCTTCTGCTTTTAAAAAACATGGCGTTTCTGACAGATATGGAGGGTAACATTCTCTTGAGACATTTGTTGTTTATCAATAGATTTATATTGATCAATCAATTGATTCAAACAGCATTTCGGAGGGTCAGCCTGTGCTTCGGTCCATGATGGCCAAAAGTTCACTGAAGCGTTCAATGTACAACATGGACGAGGAAAATTCCCCCATTGCACCAAAGAGACCCCACCAATCAGAGCAGGGAAACCTGGGGTGAGTGTTTTTATTTTTCCTTAACTGTATATTCCTGTGAAGGAATAGATACTTTTATAGTACTCAATAATACAGTGGCAAGAAAAAGTATGTGAACCCTTTGGAATTACATGGATTTCTACATAAATTGGTCATCAAATTTGATCTGATCTTCATATAAATCACAACGGTAGACAAACATATTGTGCTTAAACTAATAACACACAAATTATTGCATTTGTCTTGTCTACATTGAATACATCATTTAAACATTCACAGTGTAGATTGGAAAAAGTATGTGAACCCCTAGGCTAATGACTTCTCCAAAAGCTAATTGGAGTCAGGGGTCAGCTAACCTGGAGCCCAATCAATGAGACGAGATTGGAGACGTTGGTTAGAGCTGCCTTGCCTTATAAAAAAACACTCACAAAATGTGAGTATGCTATTCACAAGAAGCTTTGCCTGATGTGAAACATGACTCATAAGACCTAAGATTAAGAATTGTTGACTTGCATAAAGCTGGAAAGGGTTACAAAAGTATCTCTCAAAGCCTTGATGTTCATCAGTCCACGGGAAGACAAATTGTCTAAATGGAAAAAGTTCAGCACTGTTGCTACTCTCCCTAGGCGTGGCCGTCCTGCAAAGATGACTGCAAGAGCACAGCGCAGAATGCTCAATGTGTTTAAGAAGAATCTTGGAGTGTTAGCTAAAGACTTAAAGAAATCTCTGTAAAATGCTAACATCTCTGTTGACGAGTCTACGATATGTAAAACACTAAACAAGAATGGTGTTCATGGGAGGACACCACGGAAGAAGCCACTGCTGTCCAAAAAAAACATTGCTGCACGTATGAAGCACCTGGATGTTCCACAGCACTACTGGCAAAATATTCTGTGGACAGATGAGTTGTTTAGAAGGAACACACAACACTATGTGTGGAGAAAAAAAGCCACAGCATGCCAACATCAAAACTTCATCCCAACTGTAAAGTATGGTGGAGGGAGCATCATGGTTTGGGGCTGCTATGCTGCCTCATGGCCTGGACAGCTTGCTATCATCGACGGAAAAATTAATTCCCAAGTTTATCAAGACATTTTGCAGGAGAATGTTAGGCTATCTGTCCACCAATTGAAGCTCAACAGAAGTTGGGTGAGGCAACAGGACAATGACCCAAAACACAGAAGTAAATCAACAACAGAATGGCTTCAACAGAAGAAAATACACCTTCTGGAGTGGCCCAGTCAGAGTCCTGACCTCAACCCGATTGAGATGCTGTGGCATGACCTCAAGAGAGCAGTTCACACCAGACATCCCAAAAAATATTGCTGAACTGAAACAGTTTTGTAAAGAGCATTGGTCCAAAATTCCTCCTGACCGTTGTGCAGGTCTGGTCTGCAACTACAGAAAAAGTTTAGTTGAGGTTATTGCTGCCAAAGGAGGGTCAACCAGCTATTAAATCCAAGGGTTCACATACTTTTTCCACCCTGTACTGTGAATGTTTACACAGTGTGTTCAATAAAGACATGAAAACATATAATTGTTTGTGTGTTATTAGTGTAAGCAGACTGTGTTTAGATGAAGACCAGATCAAATTTAAGACCAATTTATGCAGAAATCCAAGTATTTCCAAAGGGTTCCTATACTTTTTCTTGCCAATGTATATACTGTAGTACTCTTAGCAGTACTCTTGATGTGGCAAAAGGGGTTTAATCTCAAAGAACATCAGATTAAACCAACATGAGCAAGGATAACAGTTTTGAATTTAGTGGTGACCTTCTCTGTGGAAGTGTGCTTCGAAATATAATTAACCTGTTTGATTCAAACCAATTCGCTGTTTATGGAAATAAAATCATGAATGACAACATCCAATTCTATGAGGTATCATGTTAGCAGATTATTCATCTCAGAAATTAAAATCACATTTTTCTATTGAGATTCTGAGGCGCAAGAAGTAAACCCTGGGGACGGTAAGTCTCCACCCCCCCTAAAGTTTTTGCCGCAATGCCCCTCCCATTCCGCCCAACCCTATGTTTACAACCCGATTTACAGGCAATGAAAACAGAGTTAGCGGAATATGTTTTTGATGCCATCATTCCCGAAGTTGAGCAGTGTGCATTAAATTCCCTATTTGAAAAGAAAATCTAGTTGAGATCCATGCCTCTATTTATAGCACCCTACTCAACTCCTCTCTATTCGTCGATAGAATCTGTGGCTCTGGTCAAATCTGTCTATTTTAATTAAGAGTCTGATTTATTGAGACTAGCAGATTATTAATTACCTCCAACATTTTACATTATAATTAGCACTGATCTTAGCATTAGCCCTGATGTACTGTACATGTAAGTAATTTTTTGTTGTTGTTGAATACATGTAAGTAATTCACATTTCCTTTCTATCTCTGATGACAGTTACTACCTGATGCCCATTGGCTCCAACCCCAATCCTATGGGGCCAATCAGCATGCAGTATTGGCCACAGCTGACTCCAGGACAGACTGGTAGTCCTTGGGGATATTACCACGCCCAGCAACAGAATGGCAGTCCTTGGGGATACCACCAGGCACAGCAACCGTCCCAAGTACCCGCTCAGGGACAGAATGTACCACCTCCCCCTATGGCTTTCCCCGGGTCAGTGTAACTCTGTCATAGTAATGATAGTCATAATACTAGTTTAGATTATTTATTTGACTAGATTACATTTATACAGCGCGTTTCCAGGTGCTGGAAGTGTTTGTTGTGTGAAGGTGTGTGTGTATGGATTGGGGGACAACTCACCACTGACAACTTTTGACACTAGATCTTCTCCTCCCACAGGTATTTCCTGCTTCCCATGGCCTGTGCTGCCTCCCCTCTCCCACAACACAACACCCCCTATGTACTACCCCAGACCCCGACATACTAGTGGTGTGCGGGTCAGCTGTTTTTTCACCCGCTCCACAGCTGCTAATAACCATCTGCAACCGCCCAACTATATGTGATAAAGTTGAAATCTGATGCCCGCACCTGACCGTAACCCGCAAATACAGAAAATGTCTTTTATAGTCAGTCAGAGATGGCTGAAGGATTTTTTGACAGGCCTTTTAAGATAGGCTTATGTTTCTGCTTATAATTTCCAACATTTTGGTAGGCTATTTGTTAGTGAACTTGTCTGCAGCTTCTCTTCTGTTGACATCTGTAAAGTTTGTTTTCTCTTATTCTTTCATCTCTGCCTCTCTCATGCAGCAAAGACGTTTAGGGACCGGGAGAAAATGCAGTAACTAAAAATAAAAAAATAAAAAGGGAAAGATTTTATGTGCAAAATTTCCAAATTACATCAGTTTGACCGATTTTAAGGACATTAAAAGTTGTTAAAACGACCCAACATGCTTTTGATAAAATATCAGTTTGGCTTGGATGTATAGGCTATTTATGTGGTTGAAATACTATCAGCTTTTATGATGCTGATAAAGAGAACACCTTTACAGAAGGTCCCTAACCACGCATTCATTCTCTCAAGATGCTGAAAGAAATATATAATATTTCCACACTCCTGTTCCCAAGTCAAAATGTACATTTAGTGTATAGTTTTACTGCAAGAAAAACATAATTCTGCAGGAGTTAAATTATAACAGGCTATGTGAGAGGTTATAGACCTACAGTCAATGTCCAGATTTCAGATACACTTCAAAAAATATATAAATAATGAAAGAAAAACCTCAATGTAGCCTATAGATATGAATTGCACAATAATTAAACATTTATGGATTTTGTATGCATTGCTTTCTCTTTATTCACCCCCTTTCATGTCAGCTCAGGGATTTGAATCAGCGACCTTTCAGTTTATACGGGCAAAACGCTCTTAACCTCCTAGGCTACATGCCGCCTTACTAGTTTTAATTTGGATGAACTTATTCTGCTACTCTCCTGTTCAGCAGTGACAGCTGAGGCTCTATTGTCTGTGTTGGTTACTGTAAACGTGAATACATTTTGTACTCAGAAAAAACCTGACGAAGCAAATGCGAAACGCGTTGTTCATTCCAAATGTGTACACTGCAATGAAATTAAAAACTACATTTTATATCCATGGTCGGTCGTTGTCATTCAAGTGTGTGATTTCTCCTTGTATTTAGGGATACTGAGTTGTTCCTGCTAGAATTAGCACGGACGGAACGCTTCTTTCAACAGCAGCAAAAGTAATTCAGCCACCTCTGTAGCTTGCTAGACAAAATAGACGAACCAATAAAGCTCTTTAGACGCTTTAGTGTATATTAGCCACTGTAATTTAAACCCACTTCTGTCGTCTAGTTAGTTATCCCTTTTAATTTCATAATTTTTATATTTACGGTATTGTTTTCATTCATCTAGCGGGCTGGTTAAGTTAGCATTAGCCTAGCAAGCTAACATCTCCAACCATGAGGTCACTAAGCTACTCTCTTGTTAATGAAGAGGAGGACTGCTGGACGGAGAAAGAAGCTCTGGTGAAAGAGGAGGAGGAAGAGGAGGATGTCACAGTAAAACAAGAATTAGAGGGTGAGGCTGTTACAGTTAAACAAGAATATAAAGACGTTTCAGTGAAAGAAGAGGAAGACGCGTTCAAAGAGGAGGATTTTACAGTAAAAGAAGAGGAGGATGCAGCTTTTGGGGTGAAAGAGGAGGAGGGGGAGATGACTGTCAGATCGAAAAAGGAGGAGGAGGAAACTGGATATCTGGGCCCGGTTTCCCAAACGCATCTTAAGGCATCCAATGGTTCTAAGGATGAACTTAGCCATAAGATGGTTTTGAGAGACCGTTCCCTGATTAACACAAGTAAGTACTGTCTTAAAAACAGAGACACAAACTCTGCAGTTGTTGAACTGATGTTTTTTTATTTAACCAGGTGGCCATGATGTCATAATGATAGTTTAACCAGGTGGCCATGATGTCATAATGATAGTTTAACCAGGTAGGCCATGATGTCATAATGATAGTTTAACCAGGTAGGCCAGTTGAGAACACGTTCTCATTTACAACTGCGACCTGGCCAAGATAAAGCAAAGCAGTGTGACACAGACAACAACACAGAGTTACACATGGAATAACATACAATAAACAAGCCAATAACACAATAAGCAAGTCAATGACAGTAGAAAAAAAGAAAGTCTATATATAGTGTGTGCAAAAGGCATGAGGAGGTAGGCAATAAATGGCCATAGTAGCAAAGAATTACAATTTAGCAGATTAACACTGGAGTGATAAATGAGCAGATGATGATGTGCAAGTAGAGATACTGGTGTGCAAGAGAGCAGAAAAGTAAATAAAAACAGTTTGGGGATGAGGTAGGTAGACGCAGGGTGGCGCAGTGGTCTAGGGCACTGCATCGCGGTGCTAGCTGCGCCACCAGAGTCTCTGGGTTCGCGCCCAGGCTCTGTCGCAGCCGGCCGCAACCGGGAGATCCGTGGGGCGACACACAATTGGCATAGTGTCGCCCGGGTTAGGGAGGGTTTGGCCGGTAGGGATATCCTTGTCTCAGTATGTAAAAAAATGTAATAAAATGTATGCACTCTACTGTAAGTCGCTCTGGATAAGAGCGTCTGCTAAATGACTAAAATGTAAATGTAAAAAATGTAGCACCTTGAAGTTGCACGGCTGTGCATAAAGCTTTGACCTTATTATTTGTATTTTCTATATGTTGCTTTCCTCTGTATTGTAGATGTTCTCGCTAAATTCCCAAATTGGCCTGCATACTACATTCTTAGAAAAAAAGGGTTCTTCATTTGTCCCTGTAGGGGCACTCTGAAGAACCCTTTTGGGATCCATGTCAAACCATTTTGGGTTCCATTTAGAAACCTCTGTGGAAATGGTTCAACATGAAACCCAAAAAGTTCTTCAAAGGGTGCTCCTACCACTGACACCTAGAGCAGCCTGGTCTTATAGACTAGACGTAACAATAAAATAAAATTGTATTAGTCACATACACATGGTTAGCAGATGTTAATCATGACAACTCACCTCTGTCATCATGAAGTGCTTTGAGACACTAGTCAAGGATCATATCACACCTCCACCCTAGACCCACTCCAATTTGCTTACCGCTCCAATAGGTCCACAGATGACGCAATCACACTGCACACTGCCCTAACCCATCTGGACAAGAGGAATACCTATGTAAGAATGCTGTTCATTGATTACAGCTCAGCATTTAACACCATAGTACCCTCCAAACCCTGGGTCTCGACCTCGCCCAGTGCAACTGGGTCCTGGACTTGCTGACTGGCCGCCCCCAGGTGGTGAGGGTAGGAAACAACATCTCCACCCCGCTGATCCTCAACACTGGGGCCCCACAAGGGTGCGTTCACAGCCTTCTCCTGTACTCCATGCTCCCCCATGACTGCGTGGCCATGCACGCCTCCAACTCAATCATCAAGTTTGCAGATGACTCTACAGTGGTAGGCTTGATTACCATCAACGACGAGACGGCCTACAGGGAGGAGGTGAGGGCCCTCGGAGTGTGGTGTCAGGAAAATAACCTCCCACTCAACGTCAACAAAACAAAAGAAATGATTGTGGACTTCAGGAAACAGCAGAGGGAGCACCCCCCTATCCACATCGGTGGGTAGTAGTAGTGGAGAAGGTGGAAAGTTCCTCGGCGTACACATCACAGACAAACTGAAATGGTCCACCCACACAGACAGCGCCTCTTCAACCTCAGGATGCTGGAGACATTTGGCTTGTCACCAAAAACACTCACAAACTTTTACAGATGCACAATCGAGAGCATCCTGTCGGGTCGTATCACCGCCTGGTACAGCAACTGCTCCGCCCACAACCGTAAGGCTATCCAGAGGGTAGTGAGGTCTGCACAACGCATTACTGGGGGCAAACTACCTGCCCTCCAGGACACCTACACCACCTGATGTCACAGGGAGGCCAAAAAGGTCATCAAGGACAACAACCAGAAAGCGAGGTCAGTACAGGTGCATCAAAGCTGGGACCGAGAGACTGAAAAACAGCTTCTATCTCAAGGCCATCAGAATGTTAAACAGCCATCACTAACATTGAGTGGCTGCTGCCTACATACTGACTCAAATCTCTAGCCACTTTAATAATTAAAAATTAGATGTAACAAATGTTTCACTAGTCACTTTAAACTATGCCACTTTATATGTTTACATACCCTACATTATTCATCTCATATGTATATACTGTACTCTATACCATCTACTGCATCTTGCCTATGCCGTTCGGCCATCGCTCATCCATATATTTATATGTACATATTCTTATTAATTCCTTTACGCTTGTGTGTATAAGGTAGTTGTTGTGAAATTGTTAGATTACTTGTTAGATTTTACTGCACAGTCGGAACTAGAAGCACAAGCATTTCGCTACACTCGCATTAACATTTGCTAACCATGTGTATGTGACCAATAAAATTTGATTTGATTTAATG
Organism: Salvelinus alpinus; assembly: GCF_045679555.1. Classification (NCBI taxonomy): domain Eukaryota; kingdom Metazoa; phylum Chordata; class Actinopteri; order Salmoniformes; family Salmonidae; genus Salvelinus; species Salvelinus alpinus. The sequence goes on from NC_092116.1 coordinate 17,279,615, forward strand.
TGACTCGCAAAATACTTGTGCTTCTAGTTCCGACAGTGCAGTAATATCTAACAATTTCCCAACAACTACCTAATACACACAAATCTAAAGGGGTGAATGAGAATATGTACATATAAATGCAATTCCGGGACACTGAAATTAGTATGAAATGTTACGTTTGGTATAGTTACATAAGATGGGTGTTTGGTCGGCGTGGACGGGTGGGCGTATAATGCGAATGTCTAGCAACCCAAAAGGTTGTAAGTTTGAATCTTATCAAGGATAACTTTAGCATTGTAGTTAATTAGCAACGTTTTGAAAATGTAGTTCCAGACGTTTCTAGAACTATGCAGCATTTCTAATTGTTTATATCCATCTCATTATTATTATTATTTTTAATGTCTATTAAGGCAGAAATCTACATTTAAAGAGTTATTTTCATTAAAAAAAACATTGTGCAGAACAGACAGTTTCTTTATTCATTTTACAATCACGTCAACGCCATTACATTTTGATCTAAATAAGCATGCATGGACATAGGTTTCACTCACCAACACACACACAGTCACACACACACACTTTTATCTTGAATTGTATATAATTTCACTGCCATCAGGAAACCCGGAAACAAGGTGTTTCAGAACTATATAGTAGACTGGCGTTTGTACCACGAGGAGGCACAGAGATGGCTTCTGCAAGGGAGGGATACAACACTGGAGTTCATTTTTTAATGTTGTGGCTAGGAAGACAACAGGCCAACTGTTGCTAAAGAGTGTTGAAAACTTAGTAGAATTGCACAAAATGTGCCTACAGAAAGCCACATCTCCTTAGGAGAAGACTCCAGGAAAAGAGCATAGGAGTCAGCTGGACATGAGGGGGGACACATTTTGCATGCCCCCCATGCAAATCGAATTTCTAGTGACTTTTGAGAGAAGGATACAGACAAATCTTAACAAAAAATATCCTAAAAAGCAGATACCACTTTACATTTCAGCTCGGTAATAACCGAGTAATAAGATGGTAATAACTTTGTATTTACTAGGTAATTAGCTAGTAATACTATTACCATTAGCAGTTACCATGTTGTTTAGCCCCCAATCCTTTCCTGACATCCCAAGCAGCCCATGGTGTGTTACCTAGAAACGGAGATGGTAGTTTCTATGTAATAACGCTGAGTCAGTGCTGGAAAATGCATCATCACCTGTTTCTCTTTAGTTATACCATTATATCCCTTCCCAATAACGAACATAACATAACGGTGACATGCGTCCTTGTAAAGTGATAATAAGTTACTATGACATGACAAACAGTTCAGTTCTTTGTTGTCAAAAAAATATAGCCACAAGATACGACTAATGATGGATAGATATGACAAGAGACATTCAGTGAAATGCTGCAACACCCCCCCACCCCCACCCCCACCCACCACACCACACACACACACACACACACACACACTATTTTCTTGAGAAAGAAAATTAGTAAATTCGCCACAAATGTACACAGAGTTCAAACCGAAAATGTAGGAAGAGCTCGGTAGCAATCAGCAATCAGCCTTTGAAACAATAACAAAGTGTACTCCTCGCCCGTTTTGGCAGACAGAGCTATGGATGCAAGGACTGACCATCCATGATATCAATATTATAGTTGTCACTAACGATGAAATCAGGGAGGGGACTGTGGATCAGTCTTCGTCTGAACATCCGTACGTACGTATATTAGTACGTAGCCTACTAGAGGAGTTTTTGTATGGAGGTCAATAAACAGGTTTTCATCAGGTTTTCATAATGTACATTGGATAAAAAATGTCACGACAGGCCTGTTGGAAACAGGAACTTTTGGTAGCTCACTTAGTAGAGCGTGGCGCTTGTACCGCCAGGGTAGTGGGTTCAATTCACAGGACCACCCATACTGTAAGTAAAATGTTTGACCGCACGACTGACTGTAAGTTGCCATTCGACATGGTTGGATCTTTTTGTGTCTGTAAAATTAATTATGCAAGAAACGGTGGTGGACACACCTTTATACGCAAATATTGATATAATAAGCATCATATCGAAGTAAACTTGGAGTCAAATCAAAACGAATCAAATTTTATTTGTCACATGCGTGGAATAGGTGTAGACCTTACCGTGAATGACTTACTTACAAGTCCTTAACCAACAGTGCAGTTCAAGCAATATAGTTAACAAAATATTTACTAAATAAACTAAAGTAAAAAATATAACAATAACGAGGCTATATAAATGGGGTACCGGTACCAAGTCAATATGTTGGGGTACAGGTTAGTCGAGATAATGTGTACATGTAGGTAGAGGTAAAGTGACTATGCATAGATAATAAACAGCAAGTAGCAGCAGTGTAAAAACAAAGGGGGGTCAATGTAATAGTCTGGGTAGCCATTTGATTAATTGGTCAGCAGTCTTATGGCTTGGGGGTAGAAGCTGTTGAGAAGCCTTTTGGTCCGATGCACAGACTCTGTGCATCGGTACCGCTTGCCGTGCGGTAGCAGAGAGAACAGTCAATGACTTGGGTGACTGGAGTCTTTGATCATTTTTTGGGCCTTCCTCTGACACCGCCTAGTATATAGGTCCTGCTCCTCTACAGCCCTGTCGATGTTAATGGGGGCCTGTTCGGCACTCCTTTTCCTGTAGTCCATGATCAGCTCCTCTAGTAGGCTAATTAGCGGTGAGGTGGGTTGAAAACTGTATAAAAAAAAATATATATATATATTCTAGTAAATAAGTAAATAAATAAAAGCACTTCATGACGACAGAAGTGAGTGCTACGGGGCGATAGTCATTTAGTTCAGTTACCTTCACTTTCTTGGGTACAGGAACAATGGTGGACATCTTGAAGCAAGTGGGGACAGCACACTGGGATAGGGAGAGATTTAATATATCCGTAAACACTCCAGCCAGCTGGTCTGCGCATGCTTTGAGGACAGGCAAAGGTTTATGGTTGAAGGTGTTTCACAAATGCAGTGAGGTTTCAGACCTCTCCAGCTACTTTAACTATTCAAAGCGTATAGCGACACATTTAACTACTTTTTAAAGCTGCCCCAGCAACTTTTGGTTGATTTAGCGAATTCCCTGTTTGAGTGTGTGTGCCCTCTCTCCGAGGCTCCGGGTGGGGGACCATATTTGATACAGCTGGGAAACTGTTCAGTGTGAAAAACCCGCCAGCATTGTAGTTCTTGACACAAACCGGTGTGCATGGCACCTACTATCATACCTCCGTTCAAAGGCACTTAAATCTTTTGTCTTTCCCATTCACCCTCTGAATGGCACACATACGCAATCCGTGTCTCAATTGTCTCAAGGCTTAAAATTCCTTCTTTAACTTGTCTCCTCCCCTTCATCTACACTGATTGAAGTGGATTTAACAAGTGACATCAATAAGGGATCATAACTTTCACCTGGTTTCACCTGGTCAGTTTATGTCATGGAAAGAGCAGGTTTCCTTAATGCTTTGAACACTCAGTGTATGTCGCCTTTTGAACATGATCCATCGACCTGCCCAATTGTTGCCCAAGTCCCGCATTGGGCTTTTTAGATGTGGTCACCCTAGCTGTAAATCCAGCACATATTGAATGTTGAGATTGCTGAAAGATACTGCATGGTTGATTTCTGTACGACGTTTAGGCCTACCAGTGCTGTAGTCAAGTGGAGCTGTTTTGTTAAAAGCTAATTTTGTCCTGATGAAGGAGTGTAGAACACCTCTCATTGAGCTGCTACAGAACTAATGAAATATGGGATCTGATGAGAAGTATTGATTTTGATGTATGTATAAATGCCAAGAATGTCTTTCATGGTGTCTTCCATACAGACATGGATGACAATACTAAAGATCTATGGTGGGCAATGATGTGCAATGTGAACAATAAGAGTTGGAAGACAAGATGTTTGACTATAAAACAACTTTTTGAAGAAAGCTGGACTCCAAAAAACAGTAGTCCTACAAAAACTTCCATGGTCACTATTAAATATGTAAACCATGTTATGTAGCCTAATAATGAACCCTTTTATTGATGTGAACGCTGATTTGTATTTATATATGATCTAACCTATTATTATTTTAAGCAAGGGGTGGAATGTTAGCTAAAGAGACTGGTACTTAGACTGGAAGGCAGTCGGGAGTAGTCAAGACCAGGTGGGACCAATCTAGTCAATGAGAGGGCAACAGGCACAATGTCACTGAATGTCACTTGTCATATCCATCATTAGTCATATCTTGTGGATATATTTTTTGTCAATAAAGAACTGAACTGGGCTTTGCTTGTCATATCAATTTAGTGTCACCTACAAGGATGTATGTTACTGTTAGTTATGGGGAAGGGAGGGATATAATGGTATAACTAAAGAGAAACAGGTAATGATGCATTTTCCAGCACTGATTCAGTATTAATACATAGAAACTACCATCTCCGTTTCCAGGTAACACACCATGGGATGTTAGGGATATCAGGAAAGGATTGGGGGGTTAACAACATGGTAACTACTGATGGTAACTAGTGGTCATTACTAGCTAATTACCTGATAAATACATAGTTATTACCATCTTATTACCCAGTTATCACTGAACTGGAAACATAAAAAGTCTAAGCTTTTTGGGTAAAACACTGGGATAAATCCTGTATGGAAATGCCTCCCACAAGAGTAGTAGTGCTGATCTAGGGTCAGGTCCCACCAGTCAATATAATTGTGTTCCTCATGATCTAAAAACTGAACCTAGATCAGTTTGATTTGACAAATTGACTGTAGCCCCCCGGACACAGGTCCCACTATTGCAGAATAATTTGCTGGGGACTGAGACATGGGGGTTGGGAGACACTGTGGCCTCGTCCAATGTCACCCCTGGACAGGACCAGCCAGGAAGGAGCTTACCCAACCACTCTAAGGCAGTGGTTGTGTGGCAGGCAAAGGCAGAGGTGTGCTGAGTGGCACAACATTATTTTAATGAGAATTCAGTCCACTTGACAATTTAACAAAAATAAATATTCTTCATGCTGATGATTTGTACAACTTGAGACAGATAGCAATACAATAGAAATTCATTAAAAACATAAGATGGAACGTAACAGAGATACAGACAGTGGTGGGAAAAAGAACCCAATTGTCATACTTGACTAAAAGTAAAGATACCTTCATAGAAAATTACTCAAGTAAAAGTGAAAGTCACCCAGAAAAATACTACTTGAGTAAAAGTCTAAAAGTATTTGGTTTTAAATATAGTTAAGTATCAAAAGTAAATGTAATTGCAAAAAATGTACTTATGTATCAAAAGTAAAAGTATAAATAATTAAAAAATTGCTTATAATAAGAGGATCAGACAGCACAATTTTCTTGCTTTTTTATTTATGGACAGCCAGGGGCACACTACAACACGCGGACATAATTTACAAATGAAGCATAGTGAGTCCTCTAGATCAGAGGCAGTAGGGACGACCAGGGATGTTCTCATGATAAGTGTGTGAATTGGACCTCTTTCCTGTCTTGCTAAGCATAAAATATGTAACAAGTACTTTCACGTGTCAGGAAAAATAAATGGAGTATAAAGTACATAATTTTCTTCAGGACGGTAGTGAAGTAAAAGTAAAAGTAGTCAAAATATAAATACTAAAGTAAAGTACAGATGCCTAAAATAACGACTTAAGTATTACTTAAAAAAATGTTTGCTTAAACAGCTATATCTCCTGATTGGTAGAATATATCTCTATTCTGATTGCTGACTTGTAGAGAAGAGAAGTAGACTAAGATGTCATACGCTCCAAGTATTAGTCCAAGTTGTTGGGAAAGTGGTCAAAACAGCGGTTGTTTCTAAAAGAGGGTAAGAAACCATGGTCTACTTGTCTACCATTCAAATCTGAAATCAGAACAGAAATATCTACTGTCATTCAAGAGGTATCACTGTTTCAGTAACTGCATCAGCTACTTTCATTAAGCTAATTTCCCACTGTTGAATTAAATGGCATTAAACATTCAGAAATGTCAAATTATAGCACTTCCAGGGGTGAAAGTAAGGCGGTCCGGTCCGGTCTGGCATCCCGACAAAATAAATAGTTGTGGTACACCATACTGGTAAAACATGAGCCTATCACAATAATGAAAACAAAACGTCAAGAAAACTGTAGGCTGTTACACCATTATAATTGCCGCCAGTCAGACAATTGAGCGAATGGACTTGAGAACCGGTGGTATAGCCTACGCTCCAACATGTGATGTTGTTCTACGAGAACATTTTTCAAGGCAGAAATAAATGGCTGAGATGTGCGTGGACTGCAGTGGATGCATAAATTCTGGCCTAATGACAATCGCCAATGTCATAAACTTTTTGGTGTTTTGTGTAACAGATATATCTTCCCATTCACCACTGTTTGGATCACTTCATGATCACTTCATAATTAAATGAGACAATTAGTAAACAATGAGACTTTTGACACATGTAAATCAAGTCTTATTTGCATGTGCTCCAATGTCAACATTGTTGTTGGTGGCCCAGTCATTGAGGGTATTCACAAATCACAAAGTAGCATGACAACATGACAAAAAACAGACACAGTATCAAATCAAATCAAATTTTATTTGTCACATACACATGGTTAGCAGATGTTAATGCGAATGTAGCGAAATGCTTGTGCTTCTAGTTCCGACAATGCAGTAATAACCAACGAGTAATCTAACCTAACAATTCCACAACTACTACCTTATACACACAAGTGTAAATAAATAATATGTACATAAAGATATATGAATGAGTGATGGTACAGAACGGCATAGGCAAGATGCAGTAAATGGTATAGTATATACATCTGAGATGAGTAATGTAGGGTATATAAACATAAAGTGGCATAGTTTAAAGTGGCTAGTGATACATGTATTACATAAAGATGGCAAGATGCAGTAGATGATATAGAGTACAGTATATACATATACATTATATTAAGTGGCATTGTTTAAAGTGGCTAGTGATACATTTTTGATCAATTTCCATCAATTCCATTATTAAAGTGAGCTGGAGTTGAGTCAGTATGTTGGCAGCAGCCACTCGATGTTAGTGGTGGCTGTTTAACAGTCTGATGGCCTTGAGATAGAAGCTGTTTTTCAGTCTCTCGGTCCCTGCTTTGATGCACCTGTACTGACCTCGCCTTCTGGATGATAGCGGGGTGAACAAGCAGTGGCTCGGGTGGTTGTTGTCCTTGATGATCTTTATGGCCTTCCTGTGACATCGGGTGGTGTAGGTGTCCTGGAGGGCAGGTAGTTTGCCCCCGGTGATGCGTTGTGCAGACCTCACTACCCTCTGGAGAGCCTTACGGTTATGGGCGGAGCAGTTGCCATACCAGGCGGTGATACAGCCCGACAGGATGCTCTCGATTGTGCATCTGTAGAAGTTTGTGAGTGCTTTTGGTGACAAGCCAAATTTCTTCAGCCTCCTGAGGTTGAAGAGGCGCTGCTGCGCCTTCTTCACAACGCTGTCTGTGTGGGTGGACCAATTCAGTTTGTCCGTGATGTGTAGCCGAGGAACTTAAAACTTACTACCCTCTCCACTACTGTCCCGTCGATGTGGATAGGGGGGTGCTCCCTCTGCTGTTTCCTGAAGTCCACAATCATCTCCTTTGTTTTGTTGACGTTGAGTGTGAGGTTATTTTCCTGACACCACACTCCGAGGGCCCTCACCTCCTGCCTGTAGGCCGTCTCATCGTTGTTGGTAATCAAGCCTACCACTGTAGTGTCGTCCGCAAACTTGATGATTGAGTTGGAGGCGTGCATGGCCACGCAGTCATGGGTGAACAGGGAGTACAGGACAGGGCTGTGAAGTACCCTTGTGGGGCCCCAGTGTTGAGGATCAGCGGGGTGGAGATGTTGTTACCTACCCTCACCACCTGGGGACGGCCCGTCAGGAAGTCCAGGACCCAGTTGCACAGGGCGGGGTCGAGACCCAGGGTCTCGAGCTTGATGACGAGTTTGGAGGGTACTATGGTGTTAAATGCTGAGCTGTAGTCGATGAACAGCATTCTCACATAGGTATTCCTCTTGTCCAGATGGGTTAGGGCAGTGTGCAGTGTGGTTGTGATTGCGCCGTCTGTGGATCTATTGGGGCGGTAAGCAAATTGGAGTGGGTCTAGGGTGTCAGGTAGGGTGGAGGTGATATGGTCCTTGACTAGTCTCTCAAAGCACTTCATGATGACGGAAGTGAGTGCTACGGGGCGGTAGTCGTTTAGCTCAGTTACCTTAGCTTTCTTAGGAACAGGAACAATGGTGGCCCTCTTGAAGCATGTGGGAACAGCAGACTGGGATAAGGGTTGATTGAATATGTCCGTAAACACACCAGCCAGCTGGTCTGCGCATGCTCTGAGGATGCGGCTGGGGATGCCGTCTGGGCCTGCAGCCTTGCGAGGGTTAACACATTTAAATGTTTTACTCACGTCGGCTGCAGTGAAGGAGAGTCCGCAGGTTTTGGTAGCGGGCCGTGTCAGTGGCACTGTATTGTCCTCAAAGCGAGCACATTTAGTCTGTCTGGGAGCAAGACATCCTGGTCTGCAATGGGGCTGGTTTTCTTTTTGTAATCCGTGATTGACTGTAGACCCTGCCATATACCTCTTGTGTCTGAGCCGTTGAATTGTAACTCTACTTTGTCTCTATACTGACGCTTAGCTTGTTTGATTGCCTTGCGGAGGGAATAGCTACACTGTTTGTATTCGGTCATGTTTCCGGTCACCTTGCCCTGGTTAAAAGCAGTGGTTCGCGCTTTCAGTTTCGCGCGAATGCTGCCATCAATCCACAGTTTCTGGTTTGGGAATGTTTTAATAGTTGTTGTGGGTACGACCTCGCCAATGCACTTTCTAATGAACTCGCTCACCGAATCAGCGTATTCGTCAATGTTGTTGTTGGACGCAATGCGGAACATATCCCAATCCACGTGATCGAAGCAGTCTTGAAGCGTGGAATCAGATTGGTCGGACCAGCGTTGAACAGACCTGAGCGAGGGAGCTTCTTGTTTTAGTTTCTGTCTGTAGGCGGGAAGCAACAAAATGGAGTCGTGGTCAGCTTTTCCGAAAGGAGAGCGGGGGAGGGCCTTATATGCGTCGTGGAAGTTAGAATAACAATGATCCAGGGTTTTACCAGCCCTGGTTGAGCAATCGATATGCTGATAGAATTTAGGGAGTCTTGTTTTCAGATAAGCCTTGTTAAAATCCCAAGCTACAATGAATGCAGCCTCAGGATATGTGGTTTCCAGTTTACATAGAGTCAAATGAAATTCGTTCAGGGCCATCGATGTGTCTGCTTGAGGGGGAATATATACGGCTGTTATTATAATCGAAGAGAATTCCCTTGGTAGATAATGCGGTCAACATTTGATTGTGAGGAATTCTAAGTTAGGTGAGCAGAAGGACTTGAGTTCCTGTATGTTGTTATGATCACACCACGTCTCGTTAATCATAAGGCATACCCCCCCGCCCCTCTTCTTACCAGAAAGATGTTTCTGTCGGCGCGATGCGTGAAGAAACCAGCTGGCTGCACCGACTCCGATAGCGTCTCTCGAGTGAGCCATGTTTCCGTGAAACAAAGAACGTTACAGTCTCTGATGTCTCTCTGGAAGGCAACCCTTGCTTGGATTTCATCAACCTTGTTGTCAAGAGACTGGACATCGGCGAGTAGTATGCTAGGGAGTGGTGCGCAATGTGCACGTTTCCGGAGCCTGACCAGAAGACCGCTTCGTTTTCCCCTTTTACGGCGACGTTGTTTAGGTTCGCCGGCTGGGATCAGATCCATTGTCCTGGGTGGAAGTCAAAACACTGGATCCGCTTCGGGAAAGTCATATTCCTGGTCGTAATGATGGTGAGTTGACGTTGCTCTTATATTCAGTAGTTCCTCCTGACTGTATGTGATAAAACCTAAGATTACCTGGGGTACCAATGTAAGAAATAACACGTAAAAAAACAAAATACTGCATAGTTTCCTAGGAACGCGAAGCGAGGCGGCCATCTCTGTTGGCGCCGGAAGTAGAAGACTTTCTGTGACATACTGAAGCTACCAATATGAGCGGAAGAGGCAAAACCAGAGGCAAGGCCAGGACGAAGGCAAAGACACGTTCATCCTGTGCCGGACTCCAGTTCCCCGTGGGCCGTGTGCACAGGCTGCTGCGCAAAGGCAACTACGGCGAGCGTGTGGGCGCTGGCGCACCAGTGTACCTGGCCGCAGTGCTCGAGTACCTGACTGCTGAGATCCTGGAGTTGGCTGGCAACGCTGCCCGTGACAACAAGAAGACTCGTATCATCCCCCGTCACCTGCAGCTGGCCGTCCGTGACGACGAGGAGCTGAACAAACTGCTTGGCGGCGTGACCATCGCTCAGAGTGGTGTGCTGCCCAACATCCAGGCAGTGCTGCTCCCCAAGAAGACTGAGAAGGCCGTCAAAGCCAAGTAAAATCGCTACTGCGGCTGCAACTTGACTACACAGTATTTACATAGCAGTCAGGGCAAATACTGTATATACTGTAGCAGCATCTAAGGTACATCAGGAATGCTGAGTGACACTGAGGATTGAGTGACATTAAAAAAAATGATGAGGCAAGTGACATTTCCTGTTGGTACTAGCGAACGTGAAATGGTCATAGGTGTAGGTCTACTGGTATTGTTCGGTATAAGCAAATACACCCCCAAAAAATCCTACCACTCCTGTTCCCCAAGGAGGTAACACTAATTAAGTGTCTCCTGCATATTATCCCAGTATCTGTTACTCCCAGTGTGTGTGTGTGTGTGTGTGTGTGTGTGTGTGTGTGTGTGTGTGTGTGTGTGTGTGTGTGTGTGTGTTTAGACCCACCCGTTGTATAATAGACAAACTACATGACAATAGTAGACAAACTACATGACAATAGTAGACATTTTACAACGGGTGGGTCTAATCCTGAATGCTGATTGGGTAAAACCGCATTCTAGCCGGTGATGGGAGATACATGGACCAGAGGAGGCTGGTGGGAGGAGCTATAGGAGGTCAGGCTCATTGTAATGGCTGGAATGGAATAGGCCAAGAGGACATCCTCAAGAACCAAGGACGACACTTGAGATTTACATGTCTCAGACAGGGTTACCTCATCATGAGGAGGGTGTGTTTCCAAATCACCTCCACTACACCTGACCAACCTGTTTTGTTCTGCAGTGCAGGACAGCATGATGTCGAAAGGGAGCAAGAGTATGGTTGGAGGATGCAGGAAGGTAAAGGTGTGTGAGTGTGTGCCCTCCCGAGTGGTGAAGTGTGTGTCTGAGCTGATGGTGAATGCTGAGGACCCAGATCCACTGAAGACATGGGAAGTCATCACCACACTGAGACAGCTACTGGAAGGTGAGACACACACACACAAACATGCTCAGGCTCTCTCTCACACACACACACACACACACACACACACACACACACACACACACAATATTATCATGACCTATGTGCATAATGACTCTAGGTCATGTGAGCAGTAAGGGCGAGATGCTGTGGAACATGGACTCTGAGAGGTGGAAGAGAACCAGCCTGGTGGAGAGAAAGGAGTTCATAGAGACAGTCAGTCTGGAGCTCATCCTCACCTCAGACAGCTGGACAAAAGACTGGGAGGACCAGCGCTGCATCTGCAACGGTAACAAAGGCATAATATTACTCCAACACCAGGTTAGCCCATTGAACTACAGCGGTTCCAAAAATATTTTTGGGTCTGGCTGGCTGGGAGAACACTTTGAAGAACCTTTATGGGTTCCATGTGCTGTTGAACCCCATTAGGTTCCATTTATAACCTTCTCTGGAAAAGGCTCTACATGGAACTTAAAAGGGTTCTACATGAAACCCAAACGGGTTATCAAAGGGTTCTCCCACAGAGACAACTGATGAACCCTTTATAGGTAGGTAGCACTATGTAGTACTTTTATTCTTAGAGGCATTAGACCCTGCACCTGCACAGGTAACACTAACTTCCACCGTGCCACTCCTATTACCTGACTGGCTTGATGACTCAAGACCATGTTAGTTCACTGAGCTGATGCCTTGGAGCTGAGATTTTTACAGACGGTTTTGGGGACCTGGATGTAAAATGCAGTATGGTTATGTGGTAATATGGTCTAGGTGTAAGAGAGTATATGGTACTAGGTAGTTATAAACAGTGGACATCTGTATCTAGTACAGCTCCAATAGGGGAGGCTGGTGGAGGGAGAAATCAGAAGAAGGCTTATTGTAATGCTTGGGAATGGCATCATGAACGATATCAAACACATGTCAAACACGTGTTTGGTACGATTTCTCATTCAGTTCCATCCATTACAGTGAACCCATGATCCGATTTCTCCCGACACCAGCCCCCTGTGGTTCAGCATCATGTCCAGCCACCCAGTCACTTATAGGATACTTGTTCCTGCTGTAGGGGATAGTGGTTACTGGCTAAGTGTGTGTGCACGCACGTATCAGACAATAACAACCATGCAGAGGGATACAAATGGAAGATTGGCCTACCAGGTGTTAGATTGGGGTTTGTGATTGGGCGTACAACAATGACATGCAACCTGAACGTCAGGAGTTCAAATCAGCATCGGGTCAATTTTGACAAAAGTCCTTTAAGTGTTTTTGTTTGCAAATTCTTGTTGATAATGCACATTTTTGACAGTACCTTCCACTGACAGTTTACCCTTATCCAAGACACTCCAAGTTAATGCCTAATCCTAAACACTCAAAGTTAATGCCTAATCCTAAACACTCCAAGTTAATGCCTAACCTTTACTAGTGATGTTAGGTTTGATACTGGAGCTCTGAGGCATGTGTCCAAGTCTCTAAGCAGCTAACTTTGAAGCAGTGTGCCGATGCGTGTATTACTTTATCAAAAGTATGACATCAATGACGTCTGAAGCTTCATTTTTATCACGTGCTTTTTCAAACCGTGTGATACATAGCAGACCATGAGGCAATCTTTCTTGTTTTAGCCTCTGCAGATGGATCAAAGTATATGGCGACAACAGGAAAGATGGATAAGGTGTCAATAACAAAGTCCTGGATCCCTGATGGTAATGTTTTTTTTCCATTACCTTTCTGTCCAGTATGATTACTATGGAAGGTGTGTGTGTGCGTGCGTATATTCCAGTAAATGAAGGATACAGAACAGACTACATACTCTCTCCATCATTGAGATTATTTTTGACATGTTGATATGAATAATTTGAAATTGGTGTGTGTCTCCTCCAGACTGGTGGATTGTACAGAACGTTTTCCCTCTGGTCCAAACATGGGAATGGGGAACTGTGTCCAACTTCCTCTTCAAGATCCAAGGTACTGTAACATCAGACCTCTTCCTAACATGATAGCATAACTAGTATAAGTCATCAGGATCGTATGTTTCCCTCCAAAATAGCAGCTTTCTTGGTTGGTTCTCTCTCGCTTCTCACTCCCCGTTTCACACGCCTCTGAGAAGAGGGAACGCAACACCCTGCTACAACTCAACTCTCCGTGAAGCGAAAGAGGTATGGACTGTAAGTGTGAGAAAGGATGACAAAAAGGCAGAATTGACCATTTACTAGGATTTATTTCCTTTACACGGTAATATAGGGAAAAGGGGCTGGACGGAACCAAAGCAAAGAAAGTAAATATCAAAGCTCCCCCTCTCCTATCTAACCTGCCTACCCACTTCTTACCTAACTTAGCACCACCTGGTGCCCTAACCAAAATACAGGGGGTGGTCCGCCCAGGTCTTACCTAGTGTGCCTAGACAGTGAATATACTACGGGTATATGTATGCCCGCGGGCCTCTTGCCTAAGCACTCCCTAGGTGCCTTCCCCTTCCCCCCTGGGAACAAATGAAACAGAATATTAAACAATCCACTTCACAACAAAACTGAGAAAACTAACTCAGGCCACTAAAGAAGCTCTGACAAAGCACAAACACACCAAAGCTGCTACCAACAACAACTAACATAGTACATACTCACGACCAACATGCTATACCCCTCAACCATCAACCTCCTCTCTCAGCAATGATCTATATCACAGGCAATCTCAGCCAGCAATGATCTCTGCCTGCCCTTGATCTCTGCCTGCCCTTGATCTCTCTCTGCCTGCCCTTGATCTCTCTCTCTGAACAGAACACTGTCTTTTATAGCTTCAGGTGGCAATGGTAATTAGAGACAGTTGTATCTTGACGAGGGGGCGGGGTCAGCTCTCCAATCATCAATTGGGGCCGACCAATCAGCTGCTTGGGGAGAAATTCCAGGAAGCCATCTCCTGAAACACACACTCAAATAGAAACTACAACACAGAAACTGGGGAACGTAACACGCCCACCACAAATTGCAAACCTACAGTTTGTAATAACAAAAACCAACGCTTCCCCAGTTAGTAAACCCGTGATAGAGCGTCGGCAACCACATTCGCCGAGCCCTTCACATAGGCTATCTGTACATTATATCCTTGTACAATCAGAGCCCACCGCATAAGGCGGTGGTTCTGATTGTACATTTGTTTCAAGAACACCAATGGATTATGGTCCGTGAAGACCATAACAGGCAAGGCACTGGATCCCACATATACCTCAAAGAACTGTAGGGCAAGCAATAAAGCCAGCGTCTCTTGTTCAATAGTGGAGTACCTTGACTGACACGAGTTTAACTTACGGGAGAAGAAACTGACGGGCCGATCCACTCCATCGTCATCTTCCTGTAAGAGAACCGCACCCACCCCCACTATACTAGCGTCTACCTCCAACTTAAAAGGTTTGTCAAAGTTGGGGTCGGCAAGCACTGGGGCACTACAAAGTAGCGCTTTAGCGGACTCAAAAGCATAGTTACAGTCCTTGGACCACCTAAATGGTACCTTGGGACTAAGCAGAGATGAAAGGGGAGCTACTACCTTCGAGAAATTCTTACAGAATGTACGATAGTACCCTACCATCACTAGGAATCTGCGCAACTGGCGTCGAGTCGTGGGAGCAGGAAAAGCAACAATTGCCGCCACCTTGCCAGATACTGGGCGCACTTGACCTCGTCCCACTTGTTTCCCTAAGTAAGTCACCGTAGCCTTCCCAAATTCACACTTGGCCAAATTGAGGGTTAAAGCAGCATTCTCCAACCGCTGTAACACACTTTTCAAAGTGGGAGAGATGATCAGACCAAGTAGACGAATGAATCACCACATCGTCAAGGTAAGCAGTACAATTTGGCACATCTGCAAACACAATGTTAACTAGACGCTGAAAAGTAGCAGGTGCATTACACATGCCAAAGGGCATCACAGTGTATTGTACAAAGTTATCAGGCGTAAAAAAAGCCGATATGTCAGAAGCTCGAGAGGTCAGAAGCACCTGCCAATAACCTTTTAACTTCTTGAGGGCAGGGGGCAGCATTTTCACTTTCGGGAAAAATAGCATGCCAAAATTCAACTGCTTGCTACTCATCCCCAGAATATAAGATATGCATATTATTAGTAGATCTGGATAGAAAACACTCTGAAGTTTCTAAAACTGCTTGAATCATGTCTGTGAGAATAACAGAACTTATGTAGCAGGCAAAACCCTGAGGACAAACCATTCAGAATTTGTATTTTTTTTGATGTCACTGTCTTTTCAATGTTTTTTTTAGAGACACCGGATTTCTAATGGACTTGCTTGCAGTTCCTACCGCTTCCACTGGATGTCTCCAGTCCTTGGAAATCGGTTGAGGTTATTCCTTTGTGCAGTGAATAAGTAGGGCTACCGTTAATGAGGGTCACATGAAGTAAATCTTTTGAGAGAGTCACTGGATGAAACGGTCCAAATAAATTGACATTTTGGATATATATATATAGACGGAATTAATCGAACAAAAGGACCATTTGTGATGTTTATGGGACATATTGGAGTGCCAACAAAAGAATCTCGTCATAGGTAAGGCATGATTTATATTTTATTTCTGAGTTTTGTGTCGTGCTTGCAGTGTTGAATTATGCTACTCTCTTTGTTTACAATGGTGCTATCATCAGATAATAGCATCTTAAGCTTTCGCCGAAAAGCTTTTTTGAAATCTGACATGTTGGCTGGATTCACAACGAGTGTAGCTTACATGGTATCTTACATGTGTGATTTAATGAAAGTTAGATTTTTATATCATGTTATTTGAATATGGCGCGCTGTATTTTCCCTGGCTATTGGCACGTTTGCGTCCCACCTGCCCCAGAGAAGTTAACAAATCTAACTTACTAACGTAAGCAGCAGATCAAATTCTATCAATGCAGTCATCTAATCGAGGTAGAGGAAAAGAATCAGACTTTCTAACTGCATTTACACGACGATAGTCCGTGCATAAGCGGGACGTACCGTCAGGCTTAGGAACAAGAATACATGGGGAACTCCAGGAGCTGTTACTAGGTTTTGCCATGTCATTCTGTAATAAATAAGCTACCTCACTTTTCATTACCTCCCTTTTCTTTGCATTAACCCGGTACGGATGCTGACGTATAGGAGCAGCGTTCCCTACATCCACGTCATGTTCCAAGATGGACGTGCGACTTGGAACATCCTGAAACACATTGAGAAAACGGTTTATCAATAGGATAAGGTCCTTAGTTTGATCGTTATCCAAATGTTCCATTTGAGAGGGTAACTTCTTCAGCATCTCTGAATTACATAGGCGTTCACACTGCTGTAACGTATGGCGTAACTCCAACCCGTCCTCCTTATCCTCCTCTAGGTCCCAGCCAGGCTTCAGCACCACCGCAGCCACACTGGAGACGGCGGGCTGGACCGGCTTACTTGAGGAGCTGTCTGGAGAGTCACGTACATAATATGCTTTTAGCATGATAACATGACACACACGGGAAGAACGCCTTCGATCTGGGGTCTTTATCACATAATTGGTGTCACTGAGTTTCTTTTCCACAAGATATGGTCCAGAGAAACATGCTGACAGAGATGAGCCAGGAATTGGCAACAAAACTAAAACTTGATCCCCTGGTGCAAAAGAACGGCCAACAGCTATCTTGTCATAATGCAACTTCATGAGTTTTTGCGAAGAGGAGAGAGACTTTTGGGCCAACGCACATGCGGCGTGCAGTCTCTCCCGCATCTTACTGACATAATCCAACACATTTTTAGGGGTGCTACTGGGTGTAGGAGATAAAATATGCTCCTTCAAAACTTTCAGCGGACCCCGTGGGGTGTGTCCAAACACAAGGTCAGCAGGGCTGAACCCTAAGGACTCTTGTATCGTTTCCCTTATAGCAAGTAGGACAAAGGGCACCCCCTCATCCCAATCCCTACTGGTATCCATACAATACTTGCGTTGCATTGCCTTCAGCGTCTGATGCCAGCGTTCAAGAGCCCCTTGACTCTCTGGATGATACGGACTGGAGACCTGATAAAAAAATACACAATGTCTTTAACACATTAGAGTACAGCTTTGACATAAAGTTGGATCCCTGATCAGTTTGGATTACTTTAGGGAGTCTAAACGTAGAGAAGAACTTCACTAGTGCCCTCACCACAGTCTTAGCCATTATAGTACGGAGAGGAATAGCCTCTGGGTATCGAGTAGCACTGCACATTATTGTTAGTAAGAACTGGTTACCTGACCTGGTTTTCAGCAATGGACCTACACAATCGATTATCACTCTTTCAAACGGTTCCCCCACCACAGGAATCGGGCAGAGCGGTGCTTGAGGAACTATTTGATTCGCTTTCCCAGTGAGTTGACATACATGACATCTTTTACAAAATTGGACCACGTCAGACTTCAAACCTGGCCAGAAAAAATGTCGAAGGACTCGGTTATAAGTCTTTGTGATCCCCAAATGTCCAGACCACGTCTGGTCATGGGCGAGTGACAGCACCTGCTGTCAGAACGGTGTACAACCACTTGACGCACTTCACGCCAGTCATTAACGGTGTCATGAGCTGCCCATTTACGCATCAAAACTCCTGCTTCCATAAAGTAGGCGGTCTCCTTAGTTTTAGCTTCCTCATGGAAATTACCGAAGCAAAATACTTGCGAAGACTGGTGTCTCCTTTTTGACATTCAATCACCTTCTCGGGGGTGACAGACAAAAGAATGTCATGTAATTGGGGCGCGATTTCGTAGTCCCCTGCCCTAGTTTTTACACCTGTAAAAACTGTCGGCCTTGCAGAAGGAATACTCGGTGCATCGTCTTCTACTTCAACATTCTCAAAAATGGAACTAGCCAAATCCACATCTCCAAGCTTGTGAGATTGTGCCCTCGTTAACACACAAGCAGGAAAAACATGGGGAAATGCTTGAACCAATTTCTCATCTGTAGTTCTGATTTCTGGGTTGTCTACTACCTCTAACACAGGAGTGACGTTACCACCAGCAATATCATTCCCTAGTAGCAATGTGACTCCTTTTACTGGCAGGGTAGACACCACACCAACACGGAAACGTCCTGATACCAAGTCTGACACTAAGTGGACCCAGTGTAATGGTACAGGTACTGTTTTTGTCTCTATCCCCTGTAATACGACATGTGAGCCACAATACGTTTCAGGAGACCAGGGTAAAGCATCAGTAATGATTACTGACTGCGCCGCCCCGGTGTCTCGTAAGATTTTAATGGGCTTTTGATCAGCTTGTTCTCCAGTTAAGGAAACACAACCGGCAGAGATAAGCTGATAGACGAGCCAAAGACTAGACCCAAACTTTTCGGGGACGGTGACTGGGACTGTTTCGGTTTATTTTTCAAAACTGGGCAGTCCGCAATCAACAACCCTTTTGGTGACAGTAAAAACATTCACGGATTTCATGAAAAGGCTTAGAGTTGTCAGAGGAAAAGCGACCTGAACGAGGCACTAATGACATAATCAGTCTACCTTCAAAACGAGGTGCACCAAAGACAGTCTTGTGTGTCAAAGTGTACTCATCTGCCAACACTGCTGCCTGGGCCAATGTCACCACTTTCTGTTCATTTAAATGAACTACAATTCCATCAGGGAGGTTGCTTTTAAAATCCTCCAACAGCATCAACTCCCGAATATCAGCAAAGGTGTGAGCTTTGCTAGCTGAACACCATCGATTAAACAGAGACTCTTTGTCCCTTGCAAACTCAACAAAAGTACGGTGAGAGGGTTTCTTGTGGTTCCTGAAGCGCTGTCTGTAAGCTTCAGGCACCAACTCATAAGCCCGCAACACGGTAGTTTTAACTGTATCGTAATGTAAACTGTCTTCCAGCGAGAGAGCAGCTACTACTTCCTGGGCTTTCCCAGACAATTTACATTGCAACAAGAGCGGCCAAACCTCGAGTGGCCAATGCAGCGCAGCGGCCACACGCTCAAACGCAGAGAAATAGGAATCAACTTCCGACTCTCGAAATGGAGGGACTAAAGCTATGTTTTTACTCACATCGAAGTGGGTTTGATGATGAGCAGCTTTTGGAGTCGTACTGGAGCCAGCGTCTAGCTCCAGTTGTCGGATCCTCACCTCCTTGTCGGCTTCTATTTTCCTAATTTCAAGATCAAAATTCATCTGTCTCTCTTTCTGCTGCATTTCTAACCGGGCCAGCCTCACCTTCAGCCTAGCGGCCCCGTCTGAACGACCTGAAGCAGAAGATAAAGGATCGAGGCAATGTAAAGGGGGTACGAGCAACCCCTTCCTCCGACTTGGCATCGGAAGATCTACCGGTCTCCTCTCCTTGCAATGAGAGAATTCGTTCTCACTAATCCCTCCCTGACTAGCGCCAAAAGCTCAGCCTTCAGGGCTTTCTCAGGGATAATGAATCCATAATGGTCAGCTATAGCTAAAAGGTCTACTTTACGAAACCTCAACAAACAATTAATAGAGGGCGCTTCAAAAACTTGGATGGCTGAGGCAGCCATCTTGTACACAACAATCTACTGAACACAAACCCACTTCGATTACCACACACACACACACACACACACACACACACACACACACACACACACACACACACACACACACACACACACACACACACACACACACACACACACACACACACACAAGGCTTATTCCTGTTTCATTACCTTTCTATGCAGTATGATTCAAATGGAAGGTGTGTGTGTGTGTGTGTGTGTGTGTGTGTGTGTGTGTGTGTGTGTGTGTGTGTGTATATATATATATATATATATATATATTCCAGTAAAGCCTTTGAGAAGAACATGAACCCTCTCTCTCTCTCCCGTCTCCTGCTCTCTCTCTAGGGAGTAGTGACTAGGACGTAGGGCACATGTCAAACTCATTCCACGGAGGGCTGAGTGTCTGTGGGTTTTCGCTCCATCATTGTACTTGATTGATAAATGAAGGTACTAATTAGTAAGGAACTACCCTCACCTGGTTGTGGAGGTTTTAATTGAAAGGAAAAACTAAAACCCGCAGCCACTCAGCCAGCCATGGAATGAGAGACACCCCTGACCTAGGGAGTAGGAAGTAGGGCCTAGGGAGTAGGGGCTAAGGGCTGGTTTGTAGAAGGACATTGACATAACCATGCTGCTGGTCCTGCTCCTCACAGACGGTGTTTAGTGCTAAACAGTACGCGGATGAGCTGAAGCTCCCCTTCCCCCGGTGAAGGAGAGTGTGAGGAAGGAGAAAGACCATCCTCAGGACTGCTACGTTTTCCAGGGGCGACGCCCTGAAGAGCCCACCATCATGCACATGCCCCTGTTCAACCTGCGGAACTGCCCAGGTCTGTGGTAGACATCATAATAGTCAGTGTCTCTCTGTCTTTTATCCTTGTCTCTCTGACTACGCCCTATTCTGACCTCTCTCTTATTTTCTGTCTCTTAGTTCTTCTCTGTGTCATGTCTTTTTCTTGTTTATCGTCACCAACTGTCTGCTTTTTATGATGGCATTAGTATTTAGTATTTTTTATCAGGAACCCCATTAGCTACAGCCAAAGCTGCAGCTACTCTTCCTGGGGTCCACATACAACATACAATACGGCATACAAAACATTAAAAGACAATTGCAGCTGACAGAACTACATAGAATGACATACATAACATTAATAGACAGGTACAGAACTCTAGAACTCTCTCAACATTACCACCCGTGTCCTTGGTATTCCTGTTTCACATCAATACTGTTCATAAATCATGTGATGAATTGATGCTACGGCAACGAAAATGACAATGGAAATGCAACAATTCTATTCAGCTCCTAAATGAACCAAACAATAAGCTACAGATGTGTTCCTCCCCACTAAGGCTTCAATGTAATCATTCACCTCAGCAACCGTGTTGGAATTTCCTCCAGCTAAGTTTCAATTTACTAGAAGTATTTGCATTAACCATTTTCTCATCCTTTGTCATGGTCTTTACTTACATGCTGACCAGACCTCACGCATGTTGATTTTGTCCCCCCACACCAGACGGGATCAGGACATGCAGGTTGAAATATCAAAACAAACTCTGAACCAATTATAATATATTGGGGACCTATCGAAAAGCATTAAACATTTATGGCAATTTAGCTGGCTAGCTTGCTGTTGCTAGCTAATTTGTCCTGGGATATTAACATTGGGTTGTTATTTTACCTGAAATGGACAAGGTCCTCTACTCCGATAATTAATCTAGAGATAAAACGGTCAACCGAATAATTTCTAGTCACCTCACCCTTCCTTCAGGCTTCTTCTTCTTCTTATTTGGACTTTATATGGCGGTTGGCAACTGAATAGAGTGTAGACCTCAGTTCATCTTTCAATCACCCACATGGGTATATGTTCCTAAAAACCAATCAGGAGATGGGAGAGGCGGGAGCAACCCTTGCAGCGTGTTGAGCATCACAAATAGAACCAAGTTTTATTTTAGCGCCTGGCCACGCAGATGCTTGATGACCACACGAGCAGTGTGGGTGTAGTGATTGAATAACATGTATGTGTACATTTATTGCACGGAGCTGATATAAAACAGGTAAATTGCCGAACCTGGCGTTAGGGCAGGAAAATGCCAGTGGGTCAGTTTTTACATGACGAAATTGCAAACGTACGTGTATTTGACACTAGCGTCGCCTTAACACCCCAGCTGTAAATAGAACCCTCTGTGTTCTATATGTTCAAAGTTGTGTTGTAAGGTTCTCTGTTCTCTTCCCAGGCGAGGAGGAGATTAAGAAGGAGAGGGAGAAGTACACAACGTTCCAGCAGCCCTACGGTGTGCCTGAGATCGACCACCTCCTGAAGAAGGCCAAGGACAACTTGAAGAACAACAGAGACAGGATCCTGGAGCAGATCTTGTTGGCTGTCAAACGTAGAAAGAATCGCAAGTCTGTGGCTCAATAGTCTTTATCTGTGGTGTAAAGTAATACTTAAGTACTTTTTGGGAGTATCTTTACTTTACTACTTATGTATGACAATTTCTGCTTCACTACATTCCTAAAGAAAATGATACATTTTTTACTCCATACACTTTCCCTGACACCCAATAGTAGCCTGTTTTTTGGTTACATTTTGAATGCTTAGCAGGACATAAAAAATGTCTAAATCACACACTTATCAAGAGAACATCCCCTACCTGTTCATCCCTACTGCCTTTGATCTGGCGGAATGATCAGAAGCACATGCTGCTCATGGGTTGCTCGTCTGTGTTCCCAACAAATGCTGTCTTGAATTAAAAAGATGTGTACCTACACACTGGAGAAACTGAAACGTCTGTGTACGCCATCCCTAATGCAGTCAAAATAAAAATCAAGTAAGCTTTATGTGAACACCTCACACACTGTGTTTGTTTGAATTTGGGGGTTTTATGCACCAGCCAAGCTTCTGGGAGATCGAAATGATCCCCTTTTTGATTACGCTTCGTTTGATATCTCAGACTGTTGGAGTGTGCCCCTTGCAAAACGTTAAAAATAAAAATAGTGCCATCTGGATTGCTTAACATAAGGAATTTGAAATTATTTATTATTTTACTTTTGATACTGAAGTATATTTAAAACCAGAGACTTAGACTTTTACTCAAGTAGTATTTTACTGGGTGACTTACACTTGAGTCACTTTTTATTAAAAGATGTCTTTTCCAGGCATTGAAGTTAGGTTCAATATATGTTCTGAATGAACGATGAGGTATTTTCTGTATGTTTAAAATACATATATTCCAGGACATTGAATTTAGAAATGTAGATTTAGAAATATATGTATTTTCCAAATGTTGAAATCAGGTTAATTTTCGGCTCTGAATGAAAGTTGAAAATAAGTGTCACGTTTCTGACCTTATTTCCTTTGTTTAGTCTTTATTTAGTTGGTCAGGACGTGAGTTGGGTGTGTATTATCTATGTTGTCTGTTTCTATGTGGGGTTTTCTCGTTTGGCCTGATATGGTTCTCAGAGGCAGCTGTCATTCATTGTCTCTGATTGGGAACCATATTTAGGTAGCCTGTTTTCTGTTGGGGTTTGTGTGTGATTGTCTATGTGTAGTGTTTGTGTCAGCACTATTGTTATTTAGCTTCACGGTTGTCACTTTGTTGTTTTTTGTAGTGTTCAGTTTCTTTCATTAAATAATGACGAACACTTACCTCGCTGCGTATTGGTCCTCCGATCCTTCTCGCCTCTCCTCGTCAGATGAGGAGGACGAAGACATCCGTGACAATAAGTGATTTATAGATGTCTACGTTTGGGCCAAATCATGGCTGGTCCAGACCGAACAAAATCTGAACCAAACATAGGCGTCTATGATTGGTTCAGATTTGGTCCTGACTGGACCAAAAGTGGAGGTAGAAATCAAGTCTGCTCCCGAACTGCACCCAAAATACGTCCAAAAGGCGTCAGCGTTGGTCCGTCCTTACAGAGGTGTAGCCTACAGTGTTGCCTGAAATTTAATTGTATGAATGCCCATCTTTATGATAAGCCTACCGACGTCCGGACAAGACCAAAAAAGACGTCCAAAAGATGTCGGCTCGTGCTTGCTGGGGTGTAGCCTACCATGTCAGCCCCCAGTGGAATTTTCTGAATGACCATCCATGTGGTTGGCCCACCATTTGTAAAGTTGGCTTTATTAGTCTTGATTCCTGTGACTAATCAATTTGTCTATTTAAGCTCTGAACACCAGCTACCTAACTTTATCAGGAGTTACCACAAGCCTATTTGCAATGTGTTTACACAGCAGGAAATGCAGAAGTATTTTATTTTTCGCTATGATAAGCTTTTCAAATTCAGAAATACAAACATGAAATCACTGATCATGACAATGGGGTGAAACTCCTGGACAACAGTTGTGATTGTCAATTCCATATTGTCCATTTTACTTTGACCTGTCCTGTTATAGGATATGTTGTTAACATGACAGCTCATTATAACTGATTTAGTGCCATTTAGGTTATTAGCATATTTGATCGGAAAACCTGCATGATGTAAAAGTGTCCTCTATCTTCATACATTTTATCTCCAGGCTGCAGGATACAGAAAAGGCCACATACTCTTTCTACCATATCCTCTATCTGCTACATGATTTATGTTAGATCATGTTGTTAAATGAACGTTGGTGGAGCGCTGCAGAGGTGCATCTCTCCAACAGCACCCTGGAGAGGCGCTGGGAATGGACAAGCAAAATATTATTCACCCCTGCCTTTGACAAAGTGGGCAATGCTTATCAAAGGGCGACATCAGCGCTCACCTAAAAAGCCCATATGTCACTGGTTGAGAGGTGTAACCTACAGAGAGGCTGTAGGCTCCACAATGCATCATTTATCAATTTGTTTATTGGCCCTTTTAATCCACACATACTCTACAGTGACTATGCCTGAAACATAATACTCAAGTCACACCATTGTTGTAGATAATGACATGTTCCATGTATTATTCAGTGCTGCTGTTCACTTATTTATTGAGCCTCAAACGTTATTCATTTTGACAACAGGACAGTCTCAGAATAGAATTGACTGCGCTTTCCTCCCAAATAGCACCCCGTTTCCCACATCAGGATTTCCCAAACTCTGTCCTGGACATGTACCCAGGCGACGGCTCAGGACCTAGTTTGGGAAACCCTGCCCTACATAATGCACTAGCCTACTTTAGACCAGAGCCCTATAGGGACAGGCTACTACATAGGGAAAAGTGTGTCATTTGTGACATAGCCTGTGTGATATGGACAGGCGGTGATTGTGTTGACCTCACACAGTAGTGCGCCATTGTTCTTTATCCAAACAAATACGCATGGGAGATCATTTGGCTACTACAGTATGTCTCGGTCATTGATTCTATTGTCTATATCAGGGCTCTCCAACCCTGTTCCTGGAGAGCTACCCTCCTGTAGGTTTTCACTCCAACCCTATTCCTGGAGAGCTACCCTTCTGTAGGTTTTCACTCCAACCCTGTTCCTGGAGAGCTACCCTCCTGTAGGTTATTGCTCCAACCCTGTTCTTGGAGAGCTACCGTCCTGTAGGTTTTCACTCCAACCCTGTTCTTAGAGAGCTACCCTCCTGTAAGTTTTTGCTCCAACCCTGTTCCAGGAGAGCTGCCGTCCTGTAGGTTTTCACTCCGAACCCGGTGGTTAGTGGTACCCCCTGGAGGAGAGACAGGGCACTAGGGTCAGTCACTAGAGGGGACACAGTGGTTAGTGGTACATCCTGGAGGAGAGACAGGGTACTAGGGTCAGTCACTAGAGGGGACACGGTGGTTAGTGGTACATCCTGGAGGAGAGACAGGGCACTAGGGTCAGTCACTAGAGGGGACACGGTGGTTAGTAGTACACCCTGGAAGAGAGACAGGGCATTAGGGTCTGTCACTAGAGGGGACACGGTGGTTAGTGGTACACCCTGGAGGAGAGACAGGGCACTAGGGTCAGCCACTAGAGGGGACACGGTGGTTAGTGGTACCCCCTGGAGGAGAGACAGGGTACTAGGGCCAGTCACTAGAGGGGACACAGTGGTTAGTGGTACACCCTGGAGGAGAGACAGGGCACTAGGGTCAGTCATTATGGTACAATAAAGTGTCAGGAAAGCAGATCATAATGAAGTATGTGTGTTCTCATCCTCTCACCAAATGGGAATAGAAGATCATGATAAAAATAGCTAAATTACTGTGAACATTATGCAGAAAGTATAGGGTCGTATTACTGTAATAATACCTTATAAGGCCGTCTACTCAGTGGGGTATATTTAGAAATGGACATGTGTTTGATATTGAAGTACAATGAAAAGACTCCTCAATATAATGAGATGGGATGAGTTGCCCTGGCTTCCATCCATTATAGTCTAAATGGCTTAAAGATACAAAGATAAATCAATAGAATGGGCCCCTTGAGGCTTATTGTGTGTGTACGTGCGCTTGTGTGCATGCGTGTGTGTGCATGTGTCGGGGGGTGTATGTGAGTGTGTGTGTGCGTGCAAGCGAGCGAGCGAGACCAATATCATATTACCATGTCAGCCAAGACGTATGAAACACACATGAAACATGACACTGTGGTAGAGCCCAACTGCACTCTGTGGATCTCAACGTTTGTAATGAGACAACTACAGTGTTCTATTCACAGAATTAGAATGAGTAGAACAGGCATCCCCTTCTACAGCTTCTATTTCTATTGTCTATCCTGGATGTGGGCTGTTGATAATCAGGGACAGTGGGTCGTAGAGACTGGAGAGACACAAACACAGTCAATTAGCAGTTTAAGACCTCCCACCCACTGCTCTCACTCTTTCCTGTCTCTACATGCCCCCAAATGTTACTTCTCTACCTACCCTACAACAGAGAGTGTGGGTGTATGGGTCTCAATTTACAGGAGAGAGGTTTCTATGATTGTGTATGTCTGAATTAAATCCTATTGATTATATAAATATTGGGTAGATCATTTGCTCCATAAATCCTTGTTGGGATGCTAAATTGTTGCATTTCCAATAAATTAAACAGGTCTAAAAATTGATTTGGTTATTGTTGATGTTGAATTTCATTTGTATTTAAAGGCTATGTATCACTTTGTCGGCTGTTGATGAAGGAGATGCTAAACTACAGGGCTGTTTCGCTAGCACAGACTGGAATACGTTCCGGGATTCCTCCGATGGCATTGTGGAATACACCACATCTGTCATTGGCTTCATCAATAAGTGCATTGATGACATCGTCCCCACAGTGACCGTACGTACATACCCCAACCAGAAGACATGGATTATAGGCAATAGCAGACAATAGCACCATAATAGCTAGCCAGTTTAATATCCAAGCAGTAACCCAACCAGAAGCCATGGATTACAGGCAACATTCACACTGAGCTAAAGGCTAGAGCTGCCGCTTTCAAGGAGCGGGACTCTAACCCGGTAGCTTTTATAAGAAATCCCGCTATGCCCTCCGACAAACCATCAAACAGGCAAAGCATCAATACAGTACTAAGATCGAATCGTACTACACCCACTCTGACGCTCGTCAGATGTGGCAGGGCTTGCAAACCATTACAGACAACAAAGGGAAGCACAGCCGAGAGCTGCCCAGTGACACGAGACTACCAGACGAGCTAAACTACCAGACGAGCTAGACGAGCTAAACTTCTATGCTCGCTTTGAGGCAAATGGCACCGAAACAATGCATGAAAGCACCAGCTGTTCCGGAAGACTGTGTGATCACGCTCTCCGCAGCCGATGTGAGTAAGACCTTTAAACAGGTCAACATTCACAAGGCCGCAGGGCCAGACGGGTTACCAGGATGTGTACTGCAAGCATGCGCTGACCAACTGGCAAGTGTCTTCACTGACATTTTCAACCTCTCCCTGTCCGAGTCTGTAATACCAACATGTTTTAAGCAGATCACCATAGTCCCTGTGCCCAAGAACACTAAGGTAACCTGCCTAAATGACTACCGACCCGTAGCACTCACGTCTGTGGTCGTGAAGTGCTTTCAAAGGCTGGTCATGGCTCACATCAACACCATTATCCCAGAAACCCTAGACCCACTCCAATTTTGCATACCGTCCCAACAGATCCACAGATGATGCAATCTCTATTGTACTCCACACTGCCCTTTCCCACCTGGACAAAAGGAACACCTATGTGAGAATGCTATTCATTGACTACAGCTCAGCGTTCAACACCATAGTGCACTCAAAGCTCATCAATAAGCTAAGGACCCTGGGACTAAACACCTCCCTCTGCAACTGGATCCTGGACTTCATGATGGGCCGCCCCGAGGTGGTAAGGGTAGGTAACAACACATCCGCCACGCTGATCCTCAACACAGGGGCCCCTCATGGGTACGTGTTCAGCCCCCTCCTGTACTCACTGTTCACTCATGACTGCACGGCCAGGCACAACTCCAACACCATCATAAGTTTGCCGATGACACAACAGTGGTAGGCCTGATCACCGACAACGACGAGACAGCCTATAGGGAGGAGGTCAGAGACCTGGCTGTGTGGTGCCAGGACAACAACCTCTCCCTCAACGTGATCAAGACAAAGGAGATGATTGAAAACAAAACAAAAAGTATACAGTGAGTGCAAATTAGGTAAAATAAGGGAGTTAAGGCAGAAGATGAATGTGCAAGTAGAGATACTGGGGTGCAAAAGAGCAAAAAATTAAATATAAACAATATGGGGATGGGGTAGGTAGTTGGATGGGCTATTTACAGATGGGCTGTGTACAGCTGCAGCAATCGGTAAGCTGCTCAGATAGCTGATGCTTAAAGTTAGTGAGGGAGATATAAGTCTCCAACTTCAGTGATTTTTGCAATTCGTTCCAGTCATTAGCAGCAGAGAACTGGAAGGAAAGGCGGCCAAAGTGGGTGTTGACTTTGGGAATCACCAGTGACATATACCTGCTGGAGCGCGTGCTATGGGTGGGTGTTGCTATGGTGACCAGTGAGCTGAGATAAGGCTGGGCTTTACCTAGTAAAGACTTATAGATGGACCTGGAGCCAGTGAATTTGGCAACAAATATGTAGTGAGGGCCAGCCAAGGAGAGCATACAGGTCGCAGTGGTGGGTGGTATATGGGGCTTTGGTGACAAAACGGATGGCACTGTGATAGACTGCATCCAGTTTGCTGAGTAGAGTGTTGGAGGCTATTTTGTAAATGACATTGCCGAAGTCGAGGATCGGTAGGATGGTCAGTTTTATGAAGGTATGTTTGGCATCGTGAGTGAAGGTGGCTTTGTTCCGAAATAGGAAGCCGATTCTAGATTTAATTTTGGATTGGAGATGCTTTATATGAGTCTGGAAGGAGAGTTTACAGTCTAGCCAGACACCTAGGTATTTGTAGTTGTCCACATATTTTAAGTCAGAACAGTCCAGAGTAGTGATGCTAGTTGGGCGGGCGGGTGCGTGCAGCGATCGGTTGAAGAGCATGCATTTAGTTTTACTAGCTGTTTAAAATCACATTAAAACATGCATACCGGATCAATTAGATAATAAATTTTTTTTTTAAATATAATAATAATCCAGTAAATAATTAGAAATCCACCTCTGAAAATGAAGGGATCAAATGCCATGCTAAAATGTATAATATAACTTAAGTGTCACGTTCTGACCATAGTTCTTTTGGTTTTGTCTTTGTTTTAGTGTGGTCAGGGCGTGAGTTGGGTGGGTTATCTATATGTTGTGTTTCTATTTTGGGTTTGTTGTTTAGCCTAATATGGTTCTCAATCAGAGGCAGGTTTTTGTCATTGTCTCTGATTGGGAACCATATTTAGGTAGCTTGTTTTGTGTTGGGGTTGTGGGTGGTTGTCTTCTGTCTTTGTGTTCATTGCACCAGATAGGACTGTTTCGGTTGATTCACTTTTGTTATTTTGTATTGTGTCTGGTTCAGTTGTTTATTATTAAAACATGGACACTAACTACGCTGCGTCTTGGTCCGATCCCTGCTACACCTTCTCTTCAGACGAAGAGGAGGAAATCTGCCGTTACATTAAGGATCATTATCACACTTCCAATGTCATCATGCAGTGTGGAGAGACTTTTCTCAACAACAACTAGGATTTTTTTTAATCGCCTTCGCACATCAATGACAAGTGGCCGGCTGAACCACTTCAGTTTGCCTTCTTTTGATCGTGAACTGAGAGATACATTGGATTACGTATGAAATCATCACCATATTCAACTGAAAGCCTCCCCGTCTGCGCCTTGTGATGTACTGTATGTGAACCCTTTGGAATTACATGGATTTCTACATAAATTGGTCATCAAATTTGATCTGATCTTCATATAAATCACAACGGTAGACAAACATATTGTGCTTAAACTAATAACACACAAATTATTGCATTTGTCTTGTCTATATTGAATACATCATTTAAACATTCACAGTGTAGATTGGAAAAAGTATGTGAACCCCTAGGCTAATGACTTCTCCAAAAGCTAATTGGAGTCAGGAGTCAGCTAACCTGGAGCCCAATCAATGAGACGAGATTGGAGACATTGGTTAGAGCTGCCTTGCCCTGTAAAAAACACTCACAAAATTTGAGTGTGCTATTCAAAAGAAGCATTGCCTGATGGGAACCATGCCTCAAGCAAAAGAGATCTCAGAAGACCTAAGATTAAGAATTGTTGACTTGCATAAAGCTGGAAAGCGTTACAAAGTATCTCTCAAAGCCTAGATGTTCATCAGTCCACGGGAAGACAAATTGTCTAAATGGAAAAAGTTCAGCACTGTTGCTACTCTCCCTAGGAGTGGCCGTCCTGCAAAGATGACTGCAAGAGCACAGCGCAGAATGCTCAATGAGTTTAAGAAGAATCTTAGAGTGTTAGCTAAAGACTTAAAGAAATCTCTGGAACATGCTAACATCTCTGTTGACGAGTCTACGATATGTAAAACACTAAACAAGAATGGTGTTCATTGGAAGACACCACGGAAGAAGCCACTGCTGTCCAAAAAACATTGCTGCACGTATGAAGTTTGCAAAAGTGCACCTGGATGTTCCAGGACTACTGCCAGCACTACTGGGAAAATATTGTGTGGACAGATGAATCTACAGATGAGTTGTTTAGAAGGAACACACAACACTATGTGTGGAGAAAAAAAGCCACAGCATGCCAACATCAAAACTTCATCCCAACTGTAAAGTATGGAGGGAGCATCATGGTTTGGGGCTGCTATGCTGCCTCATGGCCTGGACAGCTTGCTATCATCGACGGAAAAATTTATTCCCAAGTTTATCAAGACATTTAGCAGGAGAATGTTAGGCTCTGTCCACCAATTGAAGCTCAACAGTAGTTGGGTGAGGCAACAGGACAATGACCCAAAACACAGAAGTAAATCAACAACAGGATGGCTTCAACAGAAGAAAAAACACCTTCTTGAGTGGCCCAGTCAGTCCTGACCTCAACCCGATTGAGATGCTGTGGCATGACCTCAAGAGAGAAGTTCACACCAGACATCGCAAAAATATTGCTGAACTGAAACAGTTTCGTAAAGAGGAATGGTTCAAAATTTCTCCTGACTGTTGTGCAGGTCTGATCCGCAACTACAGAAAACGTTTGGTTGAGGTTATTGCTGCCAAATGAGGGTCAACCAGTTATTAAATCCAAGGGTTCACATACTTTTTCCACCCTGGACTGTGATTGTTTACACGGTGTGTTCAATAAAGACATGAAAATGTATAATTGTTTGTGTTATTAGTTTAAGCAGACTGTGTTTGTCTATTGTTGTGACCTAGATGAAGATCAGATCAAATTGTATGACCAATTTATGCAGAAATCCAGGTATTTCCAAAGGGTTCACATACTTTTTCTTGCCAATGTATATACTGTAGTAGTCTTAGCAGTACTCTTGATGTGGCGAGAGTACTGTTAATCTCAACAGCAACATCAGCAAGGATATCAGATTTGAATTTAGTGGTGACATTAGCTATACCTTCTCTGTGGAAGTTGCTTCGAAATATAATTAACCTGTTTGATTCAAACCAATTCACTGTTTATGGAAATAAAATCATGAGTGACAACATCCAATTCTATGAGGTATCATGTTAGCAGATTATTAATCTCAGAAATTAAAATCACATTTTTCTATTGAGATTCTGGGAGCGCAAGAAGTAAACCCTGGGGACGGTAAGTCTCCATCCCCCTAAAGT
Organism: Salvelinus alpinus; assembly: GCF_045679555.1. Lineage (NCBI taxonomy): Eukaryota > Metazoa > Chordata > Actinopteri > Salmoniformes > Salmonidae > Salvelinus > Salvelinus alpinus. The sequence goes on from NC_092116.1 coordinate 17,311,528, forward strand.
TTGTGCCGCAATGCCCCTCCCGCTCCGCCCAACCCTATGTTTACAACCCGATTTACAGGCAATGAAAACAGAGTTAGCGGAATATGTTTTTGATGCCATCATTCCCGAAGTTGAGCAGTGTGCATTCAATTCCCTGTTTGAAGAGAACATATGGTTGAGATCCCTGCCTCCATTTATAGCACCCTACTCAACTCAACTTGAGACTAGCAGTTTATTAATTGCCTCTAACATTTTACACTAGAATTAGCACTGAATTTAGCATTAGCTCACCATTAGCCCTGATGTCCAGTACATTTAAGTAATTCACATTTCCTTTCTCTCTCTGATGACAGTTACTACCTGATGCCCATTGGCTCCAACCCCTTTCCTATGGGGCCAATCAGCATGCCGTATTGGCCACAGCTGACTCCAGGACATAATGGCAGTCCTTGGGGTTATTACCACGCCCAGCAACCGTCCCAAGTACCCGCCCAGGGACAGAATGTACCACCTCCCCCTATGGCTTTCCCCGGGTCAGTGTAACTCTGTCATAGCAATGATAGTCATAATACTACTTTTTTTTTTTACTAGATTACATTTATAGAGCACTTTTCCAGGTGCTAGAAGTGTTTGTTGTGTGAAGGTGTGTGTGTCTGGATTGGGGGACAATTTACCACTGACACAACTTTTGACACTAGGTCTTCTTCTCCCCCCACAGGTATTTCCTGCTTCCCATGGCCTGTGCTACCTCCCCTCTCCCACAACACAACACCCCCTATGTACTACCCCAGACCCCGACATATTAGTGGTGTGCGGGTCAGCTGTTAGTTCACCCGTTCCACAGCTGCTAATAACCATCTGCAACCGCCCAACTATATGTGATAAAGTTGAAATCTGACCGTAACCCGCAAATACAGAAAATGTATTTTATAGTCAGTCAGAGATGGCTGAAGGATTTTTTGACAGGCCTTTTAAAATAGGCTTATGTTTCTGCTTATAATTTCCAACATTTTGGTAGGCTATTTGTTTGTGAACTTGTCTGCAGCTTCTCTTCTGTTGACATCTGTAAAGTTTGTTTTCTCTTATTCTTTCATCTCTGCCTCTCTCATGCAGCAAAGACGTTTAGGGACCGGGAGAAAATGCAATAACTAAAAAAAGAAATGTGCAAAATTTCCAAATGACATCAGTTTGACCCAGTTTGACCGATTTTAAGGACATTAAGAGTTGTTAAAACGACCCAACATGCTTTTGATAAAATATCAGTTTGGCTTGGATGTATAGGCTATTTATGTGGTGTAAATAGCCTATCAGCTTTTATGATGCTGATAAAGAGAACACCTTTACAGAAGGTCCCTAACTATGCATTCATTCTCTCAAGATGCTGAAAGAAAGAAATAATATTTCCACACTCCTGTTCCCAAGTCAAAATGTACATTTAGTGTATAGTTTTACTGCAAGAACAACATAATTAGGCAGGAGTTAAACTATAACTGTCACGTTCTGACCTTAGTTCCTTTGTTATGTCTTTATTTTAGTTTGGTCAGGGCGTGAGTTGGGGTGGGCATTCTATGTTTTTCTATGTTTTGTTCTATGGTTATATTTCTATGTGTTTGGCCTAGTATGGTTCCCAATCAGAGGCAGGTGTCAGTCGTTGTCTCTGATTGGGAGCCATATTTAGTTAGCCTGTTTTCCTTTGTGTTTTGTGGGTGGTTGTTTTCCTGTGTCTGTATGTTCACCATATGGGACTGTTTCGTTTTCTATCATTCACGTTGTTATTTTTGTATTCTTAGTGTTCAGTTATTAAATTGAAACATTATGGACACTTACCACGCTGCGCATTGGTCCTCCTCATCTTCCAACCACGACAAGCGTTACAGAACCACCCACCAACCAAGGACCAAGCAGTGTGGTATCGGGCAGCAGTGAGTTCTGGACTCATGGACATGGGAGGAGATTCTAGATGGAGAAGGACCCTGGACACAGGCTGGGGAATATCGCCACCCTAAGGCAGAGCTGGGGGCAGCGAAAGCTGAGCGGCGGTGGTATGAGGAGGCAGCGCGGCTGGAAGCCCGAGAGGCAGCCCCAAAAATGTCTTGGGGGGGCACACGGGGAGTGGGGGGAGCACACGGGGAGTGGATGGGGGCACACGGGGAGTGTGGCTAAGTCAGGTAGGAGACCTGAGCCAACTTCCCGTGCTTTCCGTGGAGAGAGGTGGTCCGGGCAGGCACCGTGTTATGCGGAGAAGCGCACGATGTCCCCAGTGCGCACGCATAGCCCGGTGCGCTACATTGCCGCTCCTCGTATCAGCTGAGCTAGAGTGGGCATCGAGCCAGGTGCGATGAAGCCTGCTCAGCACATCTGGTCTCCAGTGCGTCTCCTCGGTCCGTGTTATATGGCACCAGCCCTACGCACTGTGTCTCCCGGGGGTCTGCGGGTGGTTGTTTTCCTGTTTCTGTGTGTTCACCACAGGACTTTTTCGTTTTGTATCATTCACGTTGTTATTTTTGTATTCTTAGTGTCCAGTTATTAAATTGAAACATTATGGACACTTACCATGCTGCGCATTGGTCCTTCTCTTCTTCCAACCACGACAAGCGTTACAATAACAGGCTATGTGAGAGGTTATAGACCTACAGTCAATGTCCAGATTTCAGGTACGCTTCAAAAAATATGTAAATAATGAAAGAAAAACCTCAATGTAGCCTATAGATATGAATTGCACAATTATACATTTATGAATTTTGTATGCATTGTTTTCTCTTTATTCAACCCCTTTCATGACCCTCCATATTCTTCATTCCTTTACGCTTGTGTGTATAAGGTAGTTGTTGTGAAATTGTTAGATTACATGTTAGATATTACTGCACAGTCGGAACTAGAAGCACAAGCATTTCGCTACACTCACATTAACATTTGCTAACCATGTGTATGTGACCAATAAAATTAGATTTGATTTAATGTGACTCGCAAAATACTTGTGCTTCTAGTTCCGACAGTGCAGTAATATCTAACAATCTAACAATTTCCTAACAACTACCTAACACACACACATTTAAAGGGGTGAATGAGAATATGTACATATAAATGTAAATCCGGGACACTGAAATGAGTATGATATGTTACGTTTGGTATAGTTACATAAGACACATGCTGGGTGTTTGGACGGGTGGGCGTATAATGCGAATGTCTAGCAACCCAAAAGGTTGCGAGTTTGAATCTCATCACGGACAACTTTAACATTGAGCAACGTTTCAACTGATTACTACTTTTAAGCAACTTTGCAACTACTTAGCATGTTAGCTAAACATTAGCTAAACTCCTTTGCACCCCAGTATCTCTACGTGCACATTAATCTTCTGCACATCTATCACTCCAGTGTTTAATTGCTAAATTGTAATTATTTCACCACTATGGCCTATTTATTACCTGACCTACCTAATCGTACTTCATTTGCACACACTGTATATAGACTTTTCTATTGTGTTATTGACTGTACATTTATTTATTCCATGTGTAACTCTGTTTTTTGTGTCGCACTGCTTTGCTTTATCTTGGCCAGGTCACAGTTGTAAATGAGAACTTGTTCTCAACTGGCCTACCTGGTTAAATAAAGGTGAAATAAAAATGTAAAAAAATTCTGAGAGATGAAGAAACGAAGGTTTTATAACAAGGGAGTGGTACCTGCAAGGCTGCACCTCATGTGGTGTAAAACAGAGTTGAATCAGCAGGGTTTGTGGAGCTTGTGATGTTTAAAGCCACCCTCTTTAGGAATGGAGGAAGCAGTGTGATGGCATGTTGAAGCAGGCAAGTCAGCTGTGTTTGTGGAGCTTATGATGAGGATGCTTAAAGCCACGTAATTTGTGAATACCATTCAAATCTGAAATCAGAACAGAAATATCTACTGTCATTCAAGAGGTATCACTGTTTCAGTAACTGCATGAGCTACTTTCATTAAGCTAACTTACCACTGTTGAATTAAATGGCAATAAACATTTAGAAATGTCAAATTATAGCACTTCCAGGGGTGAAAGAATGGCGGTCCGGTCCGGTATGACATCCCGGCAAAATAAATAGCTGGTGTACACCATACTGGTAAAGCATGAGCCAATCACAATAATGAAAACAAAACGTCAAGACAACTGTAGGCTATTACACCATTATAATTGCCGCCAGTCAGACAATTGAACTAATGGACTTGAAAACCGGTGGTATAGCCTACGCTCCAACATGTGATGTTGTTCTACAAGAACATTTTTCAAGGCAGAGATGAATGGCTGAGATGTGCGCGGACAGCAGTGGACGCATAAATTCTGGCCTAATGACAATTGCCAAATGTCATTCACTTTTTGGTGTTTTGTGTAACAGATGTCTCTTCCCATTCACCACTGTTTGGAGGCTGGAAATACATGTACTGTATGTTGGTAGTGGATGAACGTGTGTGGGTAGCCTAGTAAAGGAGCCCTTTGAAGTGATTGTTTGACTAGTGCGTGCACACATAGGAGGTCCCATACTGGGAAGTAATGAATTCTACTTTCACCCCTGATCACTTCATAATTAAATGAGACAATTAGTAAACAATGAGACTTTTGACACACGTAAATCAAGTCTTATTTGGATGTGCTCCAATGTTAACATTGTTGTTGGTGGCCCAGTCTTTCAGGGTATTCACAAATCACAAAGTAGCATGACAACATGACAAAAAACAGAGACACAGTTTTGCATAGCAGTCAGGGCAAATACTGTATATACTGTAGCAGCATCTAAGGTGCATCAGGAATGGTACATCAGGAATGCTTAGTGACACTGAGGATTGCGTGACATTAAAAAAAAATTGAGGCAAGTGACATGTCATGTTGGTACTAGCGAACGTGAAATGGGCATAGGTGTAGGTCTACTGGTATTGTTCAGTATAAGCAAATACGCCCCAAAAAATCCTACCACTCCTGTTCCCCAAGGATGTGTCACTAATTATGTGTTACTGAGCAACAGTTAAGTGTCTCCTGCGTATTATCCCAGTATCTGTCACTCCCAGCGTGTGTGTGTGTGTGTGTGTGTGTGTGTGTGTGTGTGTGTGTGTGTGTGTGTGTGTGTGTGTGTGTGTGTGTGTGTGTGTGTGTGTGTGTGTGTGTGTGTGTGTGTGTGTGTGTGTGTGTGTGTGTGTGTGTGTGTGTGTGTGTGTGTGTGTGTGTGTGTAACTGGGCCTATATAAGATGACAGAGGACGGGACTAGAGTGTGGAGATCAAGAGGAGATCAACTGGAGGTGAAGATTAAGACTGGACTAGTCTGCCGTACTACACTATACATCTCTGGTAAGACTTCTCTGTCTATACACTGCATGTAGAGTTTGTGTTTTGTTTTATTATTTTATTGGTTATATATACAGTATATATGATATTGTTATAAAACCCTTTGTGACAATCTGTCTTTGTAAAAAGCGCTATATAAATAAATGGAATTGATTGTTGTGGAATAGAATGATGCAGGTGACCTTTATTCAAATCAGTCTAGAGTCTTTGGCTTCTAGTTTTGCAGTCACATTGTTAATTAATGTGTTTATGAAAACAATTATATTAGAATGTCTTTGGGTTTCAACTGAGTACTATAAGTCCTTAGACCCAAATGTGATAATTTAGGGTAATTGACAATCACAGTAATGTTATTATTATTCATGTATTTTTACTACGAATAAGATCTTATCAAGAGTTTTCTGACCCTATGACATGGATACAAACAAAGGGATTGGTTTGTGTTTAAAGGATCTGTTTAAGTGGACTCAGTGAGAACAATGTTGAAACAAAGAGATACTCCTGAGGTAAGAAACTCATCACAATATAGATTATGACATTTGTCTGAAACAAACCACACAATATTATAAAATACCTTCTTATTGAAATGCTATGCTACTGCATTGCGGATATCGTTAAAATAAATATTGAATAAAGCTCTTTTTCTGTTGCTGTCAAAATGAAGATCACCAAATTGTATCATAATGAAAGGAAACTTATTTCATTATATTTATGTACAGTACCAGTCAAAAGTTTGCACACATCTACTCATTCCAGCGTTTTTCTTTATTTTTACTATTTTCTACATTGTAGAATAATAGAGAAGACATCAGAACTATGAAATAACACATATTCCATCATGTGGTAACAAAAAAGTCTTTAACATCGAGCTTCTTCAAAGTAGCCACCCTTTGCCTTGATGACAGCTTTGCAAACTCTTGGCATTCTCTCAACCAGCTCCATGAGGTAGTCACCTGGAATGCATTTACATTTCATTTACATTTCTTTCCTTCTTAATTTGTTTGTTTGAGCCAATCAGTTGTGTTGTGACAAAGTAGGGGTGGTATACAGAAGATAGCCCTATTTGGTAAAAGACCAAGTCCATATAATTGCAAGTACAGCTCAAATAAGCAAAGAGAAACGACAGTCCATCATTACTTTAAGACATGAAGGTCAGTCAATCTGGAAAATGTCAAGAACTTTTAACATTTCTTCAAGTGCAGTCGCAAAAACCATCAAGCGCTATGATGAAACTGGCTTTCATGAGGACGGCCACAGGAAAGAAAAACCCAGAGTTACCTCTGCTGTAGACGATAAGTTCATTAGAGTTAACTGCACCTCAGATTGCCCAAATAAATGCTTCACGGAGTTCAAGTAAGAGACACATCTCAACATCAACTGTTCAGAGAAGACTGCGTGATTCTGGGCTTTATGGTCGAATTTCTGCAAAGAAACCATTACTAAAGGACACCAACAAGAAGAAGAGACTTTCTTGGGCCAAGAAACACGAGCAATGGACATTAGACCGGTGGAACTCTGTCCTTTGGTCTGATGAGATTTTTGGTTCCAACCTCCATGTCTTTGTGAGACGCAGAGTAGGTGAACGGATCCCCGGATGTGTGATTCCCAAAGTAAAGCATGGAGGAGGAGTTGTGATGGTGCTTTCCTGGTGACACTGTCTGTGATGTATTTAGAGTTCAAGGCACACTTAACCAGCATGGCTACCACAGCATTCTGCAGTGATACGTCATCCCATCTGGTTTCCGCTGAGTGGGACTATCATTTGTTTTTCAACATGACAATGACTCAACACACCTCCAGGCTGTGTAAGGGCTATTTGACCAAGAAGGAGAGTGATGGAGTGCTGCATCAGATGACCTGGCCTCCACAATCAGCCGACCTTAACCCAATTGAGATGGTTTGGGATGAGTTGGATCACAGAGTGAAGAAAAAGCAGCCGATAAGTGCTCAGCATATGTGGGAACTCCTTCAAGACTGCTGGAAAAGCATTCCTGGTGAAGCTGTTTGAGAGAATGCCAAGAGTGTGCAAAGCTGTTATCAAGGCAAAGGGTGGCTACTTTGAAGAATCTAAAATATCATTTGATTTGTTTAACTATTTTTGGGTTACTACATGATTCCATATGTGTTATTTCATAGCTTTGATGTCTTCACTATTATTCCACAATGTAGAAAATAGTACAAATTAAGAAAAACCCTTGAATGAGTAGGTGTGTCCAAACCTTTGACTGGTACTGTATAGTGTACACACTCATAAGACATTCATCAGATTAAGAGGATGACATTAGTCTGTAACATACCACACCGTACTGTAATACATAGCTATGAATACGCATCCAGAATTAAGGAATAAAATACACTTTCCTGACAGAGTGAGAGTATAAGCTGTCAGAATCAACTAACCTTTCATTGAAATACTATGTTACTTTAGAAGTGTTATGGCTCAGTTAAACCAAATTGCATCATCTTTTTTCTGTCTCTCGTTCATTCTGTCAGACTGTGCGTCTGTCTCACTCCATCAATGATGAGGAGAGAAAATACGTGACGTTGAGGAAGACTCTGATTAAGAAGTGGCTGAAAGGTCAGGGTATCGACTGTGAACTGGTGGGTAGTCCTGTCTTTTCTATCTTTTAATCACTCTCTCTCGCACATGTGCTCTTTCTCTAACTCCTCCCTGTCTCCACAGCCAACTACATATGAAGCCCACTCCCATGTCTCCAGCTGCCTGTTGTTAGCCCCCTCCCCCCTCATCCTAATATAACACACTGTATGATGGGATACTGATGTGAAATCCTTTAGATTTGATCTCTCTCGGTCTCTCTGTCTTTCGTTCTCTCTATATCTCTCTCTCTCTGTCTCTCTCTCCCCATCTCTCAGGCAGATGTTCCTAACATAGCGTTGCTGGGGTCAGGTGGAGGACAGAGGGCAGCAGTGGGCATGCTGGGATCTCTGCATCAGCTGGCACAGGACGACCTGCTGGGCAGCCTCCTCTACATGTGTGGGGTGTCAGGCACCACCTGGTACACACACACACACACACTTACTATTGTTCTTAGCAGGAAAGTTCATTTTGAATATGCTAGGTATCTTGATCTCTCCTTCTCACACACACACACACACACACACACACACACACACACACACACACACACACACACACACACACACACACACACACACACACACACACACACACACACACACACACACACACACACACACACACACACACACACACACACACACACACACACACACACACACACACACACAGGTGCATGTCATCCCTGTACAGCGCTCCAGCCTTGTCGTTGGGTGAGTGTTGTGATAAATTGATAAAGAAGCTGAGGGGTCCTAGAGGGGACTTGAGCAAAGCTGTGGACTGGCTGAAATTGAGGAAAGAACTAAACCAGGACTTCAACCTCACTGACTTCTGGGGCGCCTTCACTGCCTCCTGTTTCATGAAAGAGGTCAGTGTATGGTTGTGTGTTTGCTTGTGTGTCTATCTGTCTGTTTGCCAGTGTGTGTGTGTGAGTATTTGTCTGTCTGCCAGTGTGTGTATTTGTCTCTGTTGGGCTAATTATCCCCCCCATCATCTCTTCACCACCGTTGTTCTCTCTTCCCTCCCCCCATCTTTCCCTGTCTCTCCACACCCCTCCCCCATCTCTCCACTCCCCATCTCTTCCCCCTTGTTCTCTCTCTCCTGTATCAGATGCACACTCGCTGTCTCTCTGAAGATGCTCACATCAACAAACCCTACCCCATCTACAGCGCCATAAAACTAGACTGCAGCAGACAGGATGACACTAAAGGTGACTTATGCAGGGTTCATGCAAACTCGGAAATTCAGAACTTTCTGAGTTTCCTAGTTCCGAGTGCATAGTGAACGCAGCATCAATCAATCAAATGTAATTTCATTGTCACGACTTCCGCCGAAGTCGGCCCTTCTCCTTGTTCGGGTGGTGTTCGGCGGTCGACGTCACCGGCTTTCTAGTCACCATCGATCCATTTTTCAGTTTCGTTTTGTTTTGTCTCTATTAATCACACCTGGTTCCAATTCCCCTATTATGTTCCCTATTTAACCCTCTGGCTTTCATTTCTGTTTTGTCCGTGATTGTTTGTGCGTTAGTGGTTGTGGTTTATACGTTGTGTTTGTGATTATTTCCATTTGTGGAATTTTTGCAATTAATTGTGAGTAAAACACTGTGGTTTCGCTCAACACCTGTGTCCTGTGCTTGACTCCGATAATTCTCCGCACACAACCCTGACATGCATTTCATTTTTTACAAAGACAATTGTCTCACAGTGCAAGAACAATATAAATAATATAAACAACTCATGCAATATGAACTAACACTCATCTGTAGACACCCAAAAAGCTAGCCAAGCATTAGTCTGAGTCCCAGTTGGGCTCTGTTTAGAAGTAGTGCACTATATAGGGAATACAGTGTCATTTCAGACAAAGCCAATGAATGTAAATTTCTGTAATTTACCAATTTTCTGTAGGGGTATGGTTTGAGATGACCCCCCACGAGAGCGGCTTCTCCGGATTGGGCGCTTTCGTCCCCACTTCCTGTCTTGGGAGCAAGTTTGAAGGTGGGACTCTGAGAGAGAAGAGGAAGGAAATGGACATGGTTCTGCTGCAAGGTGGGGAACCCACAGACATACACATGTACAAGCAAACGTGCACACACACCCACACATCAATTTATTGTTGTTTGTTTGTTGTTGCTGGGCAGGTATCTGTGGGAGTGCCTTTGCAGACAAGCAGATAAACAATGAGGAGGTAGTAAAAATGATCTGGAGTTTATTTGGAGGTAAGCTATAGTACAGCATGCTAGTTAGCCTGCAACCCAGGAACAGACCCAGTACAGACACACAAAGAAACAACAACAACGAAGAGAATCACCTTCAATCAAAAAGAGACACAAAAAATGTAAAACAACCTCCAAAACAATACTAGACCATAAACTACAGGACAATACTAGACCATAAACTACAGGACAATACTAGACCATAAACTACAGGACAATACTAGACCATAAACTACAGGACAATACTAGACCATAAACTACAGGACACTAATAAACTACAGGACACTACTAGACCATAAACTACAAGACACTACTAGACCATAAACTACAGGACACTACTAGACCATAAACTACAGTACAATACTAGACAATAAACTACAAGACAATACTAGACCATAAACTACAGGACACTACTAGACCACAAACCACAGGGTTCTAATAAACTACAGGACACTACTAGACCATAAACTACAGTACAATACTAGACAATAAACTACAGGACACTACTAGACCATAAACTACAGGACAATACTAGACCATAAACTACAGGACACTAATAAACTACAGGACACTACTAGACCATAAACTACAAGACACTACTAGACCATAAACTACAGGACACTACTAGACCATAAACTACAGTACAATACTAGACAATAAACTACAAGACAATACTAGACCATAAACTACAGGACACTACTAGACCACAAACTACAGGGTTCTAATAAACTACAGGACACTACTAGACCATAAACTACAGTACAATACTAGACAATAAACTACAGGACACTACTAGACCATAAACTACAGGACACTACTAGACCATAAACCACAGGACACTACTAGACCATAAACTACAGGACACTACTAGACCATAAACTACAGGACAATACTAGACCATAAACTACAGGACACTACTAGACCAGAAACGACAGGGTTCTAATAAACTACAGGACACTACTAGACCAGAAACTACAGTACACCACGAGACCATAAACTACAGTACACTACTAGACCATTAACTACAGGGTTCTAATAAACTACAGGAAACTACTAGACCATAAACTACAGGACACTACTAGACCATAAACTACAGGACACTACTAGACCATAAACTACAGGACACTACTAGACCATAAACTACAGGGTTCTAATAAACTACAGGACACTACTAGACAATAAACTACAGGACACTACTAGAACATAAACTACAGGGTTCTAATAAACTACAGGACACTACTAGACCATAAACTACAGTACACTACTAGAAAATAAACTACAGGACACTACTAGACCATAAACTACAGTACAATACTAGACCATAAACTACAGGACACTACTAGACCATAAACTACAGGGTTCTAATAAACTACAGGACACTACTAGACCATAAACTACAGTACACTACTAGACCATAAACTACAGGGTTCTAATAAACTACAGGACACTACTAGACCATAAACTACAGGACACTACTAGACCATAAACTACAGGGTTCTAATAAACTACAGGACACTACTAGACCATAAACTACAGTACACTACTAGAAAATAAACTACAGGACAATACTAGACCATAAACTACAGTACAATACTAGACCATAAACTACAGGACACTACTAGACCATAAACTACAGGGTTCTAATAAACTACAGGACACTACTAGACCATAAACTACAGTACACTACTAGACCATAAACTACAGGGTTCTAATAAACTACAGGAAACTACTAGACCATAAACTACAGGACACTACTAGACCATAAACTACAGGACAATACTAGACCATAAACTACAGGACACTACTAGACCATAAACTACAGGACATTACTAGACCATAAACTCTTGGACACTACTAGACCATAAACTACAGGACACTACTAGACCATAAACTACAGGACAATACTAGACCATAAACTACAGGACAATACTAGACCATAAACTACAGTACAATACTAGACCATAAACTACAGGACACTACTAGACAATAAACTACAGGACACTACTAGACCATAAACTACAGGACACTACTAGACCATAAACTACAGGACAATACCAGACCATATACTACAGGGCACTACTAGACCATAAACTACAGGACACTACTAGACCATAAAATACAGGACACTACTAGACCATAAACTACAGGACACTACTAGACAATAAACTACAGTACAATACTAGACCATAAACTACAGGACACTACTAGACTATAAACTACAGGACACTACTAGACCATAAACTCTTGGACACTACTAGACCATAAACTACAGGACATTACTAGACCATAAACTCTTGGACACTACTAGACCATAAACTACAGGACACTACTAGACCATAAACTACAGGACAATACTAGACCATAAACTACAGGACAATACTAGACCATAAACTACAGTACAATACTAGACCATAAACTACAGGACACTACTAGACAATAAACTACAGGACACTACTAGACCATAAACTACAGGACACTACTAGACCATAAACTACAGGACAATACCAGACCATATACTACAGGGCACTACTAGACCATAAACTACAGGACACTACTAGACCATAAAATACAGGACACTACTAGACCATAAACTACAGGACACTACTAGACAATAAACTACAGTACAATACTAGACCATAAACTACAGGACACTACTAGACTATAAACTACAGGACACTACTAGACCATAAACTACAGTACAATACTAGACCATAAACTACAGGGTTCTAATAAACTACATGACAATACTAGACCATAAATTACATGGTTCTAATAAACTACAGGACACTACTAGACCATAAACTACAGAACACTGCTAGACCATAAACTACAGGACACTACTAGACTATAAACTACAGGACACTACTAGACCATAAACTACAGTACAATACTAGACCATAAACTACAGGGTTCTAATAAACTACAGGACAATACTAGACCATAAATTACATGGTTCTAATAAACTACAGGACAATACTAGACCATAAACTACAGGACACTAATAAACTACAGGACACTACTAGACCATAAACTACAAGACAATACTAGACCATAAACTACAGGACACTAATAAACTACAGGACACTACTAGACCATAAACTACAAGACAATACTAGACCATAAACCACAGGACACTAATAAACTACAGGACACTACTAGACCATAAACTACAGGACAATACTAGACAATAAACTACAGGACACTAATAAACTACAGGACACTACTAGACCATAAACTACAAGACAATACTAGACCATAAACTACAGGACACTAATAAACTACAGGACACTACTAGACCATAAACTACAAGACAATACCAGACCATAAACTACAGGACACTAATAGACCATAAACTACAGGGTTCTAATAATCTACAGGACACTACTAGACCATAAACTACAGGACACTACTAGACCATAAACTACATGACAATACTAGACCATAAACTACAGGACACTACTAGACCATAAACTACAGGGTTCTAATAAACTACAGGACACTACTAGATCATAAACTACAGTACACTACTAGACCATAAACTACAGGGTTCTAATAAACTACAGGAAACTACTAGACCATAAACTACAGGACACTACTAGACCATAAACTACAGGACACTACTAGACCATGAACTACAGTACAATACTAGACCATAAACTACAGGACACTACCAGACCATAAACTACAGGACACTGCCAGACCATAAACTACAGGACACTGCTAGACCATAAACTACAGGACACTACTAGACCATAAACTACAGTACAATACTAGACCATAAACTACAGGGTTCTAATAAACTACAGGACAATACTAGACCATAAATTACATGGTTCTAATAAACTACAGGACACTACTAGACCATAAACTACAGTACAATACTAGACCATAAACTACAGGGTTCTAATAAACTACAGGACAATACTAGACCATAAATGACATGGTTCTAATAAACTACAGGACACTACTAGACCATAAACTACAGTACAGTACTAGACCATAAACTACAGGACACTGCTAGACCATAAACTACAGGACACTACTAGACCATAAACTACAGGACACTACTAGACCATAAACTACAGTACAATACTAGACCATAAACTACAGGGTTCTAATAAACTACAGGACAATACTAGACCATAAATTACATGGTTCTAATAAACTACAGGACACTACTAGACCATAAACTACAGGACACTTCTAGACCATAAACTACAGTACAATACTAGACAATGAACTACAAGACAATACTAGACCATAAACTACAGGACACTACTAGAACATAAACTACAGGGTTCTAATAAACTACAGGACACTACCAGAGCATAAACTACAGGACACTACTAGAACATAAACTACAGGGTTCTAATAAACTACAGGACACTACTAGACTATAAACTACAGTACACTACTAGAAAATAAACTACAGGACACTACTAGACCATAAACTACAGTACAATACTAGACCATAAACTACAGGACACTACTAGACCATAAACTACAGGGTTCTAATAAACTACAGGACACTATTAGACCATAAACTACAGTACACTACTAGACCATAAACTACAGGGTTCTAATAAACTACAGGACACTACTAGACCATAAACTACAGTACACTACTAGAAAATAAACTACAGGACACTACTAGACCATAAACTACAGGACACTACTAGACCATAAACTACAGGGTTCTAATAAACTACAGGACACTACTAGACCATAAACTACAGTACACTACTAGACCATAAACTACAGGGTTCTAATAAACTACAGGAAACTACTAGACCATAAACTACAGGACACTACTAGACCATAAACTACAGGACAATACTAGACCATAAACTACAGGACAATACTAGACCATAAACTACATAACACTACTAGACCATAAACTACAGGACACTACTAGACCATAAACTATAGTACAATACTAGACCATAAACTGCAGGACACTACTAGACCATAAACTACAGTACAATACTAGACCATAAACTACAGGACACTACTAGACCATAAACTACAGTACAATACTAGACCATAAACTACAGGACACTACTAGACCATAAACTACAGGACACTACTAGACCATAAACTACAGGACACTACTAGACCATAAACTACAGGACACTACTAGACCATAAACTACAGGACACTACTAGACCATAAACTACAGAACACTACTAGACCATAAACTACAGTACAATACCAGACCATAAACTACAGGGTTCTAATAAACTACAGGACAATACTAGACCATAAATTACATGGTTCTAATAAACTACAGGACACTACTAGACCATAAACTACAGGACACTGCTAGACCATAAACTACAGGACACTACTAGACTATAAACTACAGGACACTACTAGACCATAAACTACAGTACAATACTAGACCATAAACTACAGGGTTCTAATAAACTACAGGACAATACTAGACCATAAATTACATGGTTCTAATAAACTACAGGACACTACTAGACCATAAACTACAGTACAATACTAGACCATAAACTACAGGGTTCTAATAAACTACAGGACAATACTAGACCATAAACTACAGGGTTCTAATAAACTACAGGACAATACTAGACCATAAATTACATGGTTCTAATAAACTACAGGACACTACTAGACCATAAACTACAGGACACTGCTAGACCATAAACTACAGGACACTACTAGACCATAAACTACAGGACACTACTAGACCATAAACTACAGTACAATACTAGACCATAAACTACAGGGTTCTAATAAACTACAGGACAATACTAGACCATAAATTACATGGTTCTAATAAACTACAGGACACTACTAGACCATAAACTACAGGGTTCTAATAAACTACAGGAAACTACTAGACCATAAACTACAGGACACTACTAGACCATAAACTACAGGACACTACTAGACCATGAACTACAGTACAATACTAGACCATAAACTACAGGACACTACCAGACCATAAACTACAGGACACTGCCAGACCATAAACTACAGTACAATACTAGACCATAAACTACAGGGTTCTAATAAACTACAGGACAATACTAGACCATAAATTACATGGTTCTAATAAACTACAGGACACTACTAGACCATAAACTACAGGACAATACCAGACAAACTACAGGATAATATTAAACAATAAACTACAGGCCAATACTTAAGTGATAATGCCAGTGAAGCCGGTGTTTGGAGGATATTTTGGCACGGGAGTTGTTAGGCTCGAGACAAAGCCGAGGGTCGGAAAACTGTGGCAATATATCCTACAAACACCGGCTTCAAGGGCTTCATCACTTTTATACAATGGGTTAGCTACATATTCAAATAATGATTGACATATTTTTAATAAAAACATAATTTTGATGAATTTATTAATACTAATTCATCCTTCCACAAGATACAGTCGCAACACAAATCTAGGGTTGCTACCCAAGCCGGCAGGTCGGTTAAGTTGTTCAGTCTTTTTGTTCTGTATCTATGGGCGTGACCCAGTCGTTTGTTCTAAATGTTCCTTTGCCATACTGGCTGTGATCAGCTTTTATATTGCAGATAGATTATAGCTTCCATCAATGTAATTGTCTTCATCACTTCCAATCCCCCATATATATTTTTGAAAATATATATACACATACATATATACATACAGCACCTATAAAAAATATATACATTTCCTTTATTACCCTACCACCTCTCCCCCAATTGGAGCAAACTAGTGAACATCAACGCTTAGGCCTGTATTTCCAGCTTATACATACTATATACATTTTATGGACACAGTCTATTTTACAATAGTTATATATATATTATTATTTTTTTTACTCCTGTCCCTCCTCTACTCTCAACCTCTCCCATCTATTTCTGATGTCCATCCGGTTTGATTTCTATTTGCCACATCTTTCAAACTGTACTTTTTCAAAACAGTTCTTAACTTGTATACGTTTTACGGGCACAGTATGTTTTACATTAGTTATCTTGTTAGTTAGTTAGTTGTTAGTTGTTATTAGTCCAAACCTTCAGCTCCATTTAACCCCTTCCATCTATCTCTTAACACCATCCATATTGGATTTCTATTTGCCATATATTTCTCTACTGTGCTGTGATCTTTCACAAAAGTTCTGAACCTTTCTATTCTCATTGTTTTTACAGATTGTAAATTGAAAATAAACAGTTTTGTTTAAAGGATTATTATATTATTGATCAATTGACTGTGACTTTTCAGATCGCCCAGTAGTGCCATCTGCAGGGGCAGGGGCAGGTAAATATTGCAATTCTTCAACCATTCCTGGACCTGTGACCATATGGACAGTACCAAAACAAATGATCCAATGAATCCTCCTCTTCACAGCAATATCTGCAGTGCTGGGAAGGTTGTATCCCCCATATAAATAATATTCTATTCGTTGCAAGAATTAGTATAATAATTTAAATTGAAAAGTTTTGAATCTGGCGTCATTTTGCGTATCAGTTCAAAAACCATGTGCCATGGTATCGGTACGTCAGAAATCTCTTCCCAACTTTTTCGCAATCTATATGGCACGGCTGTCAATTTTTTGGTCCTTAAATGAAACTGATACTTTTTTATTTATTAGAATTTTCTTTAACCAATGATGGGTTCCTGAGTGGCGCAGCAGTCCAAGGCACTGCATCTCAGTGCTAGAGGTGACACTATAGTTCCTTGTTCGATTCCATGCTGTAGCATAGGGAGGCGCCCAGCGTCGTCCGGGTTTGGCCGTCATTGTGAATAAGAATTTGTTCTTAACCAACTTGCCTAGTTAAGTACAGTTTTTTTTTTTTAAGTTCCTTACATTTTTGCGGTAATGCTGCAATTAGTTAGTTGTAATTTTGGGTAGAGTAGACATTTCCATGTTTTTGTTAGCTGCATGTGTGACATAACTCCACCACTCGTATTTATGATATCATCTACAAAGATGATACTTATTTATTTTTAAACAAATGTTTGTTTTTTTATCAATTAGTATATTTGAGTTTAACCACAATATTTGGTGTATTATTTGTTCTGTCTTTTCTGGTGGATTACATTTAAATTGCAAACAACCAAGATTATTGTTTTAATCTCTACCTGGCACAGCCCGAAGGGGACTGGCCACACCTCAGATCCTGGTTTCTCTCTAGGTTTCTTCCTAGGTTTTCCCCTTTCTAGGGAGTTTTTCCTAGTCACCGTGGACCTACATCTGCATTGCTTGCTGTTTGGGGTTTTAGGCTGGGTTTCTGTATAGCACTTTATGACATCTGCTGATGTAAAAAGGGCTTTATTAATACATTTGATTGATTGATTGCAAAATAGCAATATTTTCAAATAACTGAAAGTGAGAGGTTAATCTGAATAAAGGGAAAAGGTCTTTTTTTGAATATAGGGTGAGACATTCTTACTCATTTGCTAAAGAACCAGTTCGGATTTAAGTATAACTTTTGTATGACTGAAGCCTTTAGTGCGAGGTCTAATGCTTTAATATTTAATAATTTCTGCCCTCCAAATTCCTATTCATTATATAAATAGACCTGTTTAATTTTGTCTGGCTTGCGGCTCCAAATAAAATTCTATATTTTTGTCTCATCATTTAAAACCTGTTGGCTAGGTGTAGGCAAGACCATGAGCAAATAGGTAAACTGGGAAATGACTACAAAGTTAATCAGGGTAATTTTTCCACAAATAGAAAGGTATTTACCTTTCCATGGTAGCAAGATCTTATCTATTTTTGCTAACTTTCTATTAAAATGATTGGAATGAGATAATTTCTTTCTTTCTGGATATTTATACAGAGTATATCCACATCACCGTCAGACCATTTTATTGGTAAACTACATGGTAATGTAAAAGTAGTATTCTTTAGTGATCCAATATGTAATATTTATCACACACAGTTATCACAATTTGGTTGTAATCCAGAGAGGTTCGAAAAATTATCTAGATCCTCTATGAGACTGTGGAGGGATCCAAGTTTTGGACGTTCTTATCCCTTGCTTGCTAACTAGCCAATTACGGCTAATTACAGTCACGGCAAAAAGCCAGAATAACAGCAATGTACCCGCATTTGCATTTGTTTAATTAAGCTGTTTTCTAGTGACATTATTTGGGTACATCCATAACAGTGGGCTAATGAGGCGCAATTTCACATGGCATAGAAATTTGCTCACGTGTCAAGGCCACTGTTGTTCAGAGGATCTATCCAACAAGACAGCTAACAAAATCACTTCATACTGAAGCTGAAAAGACTGCAAACTAGTTGCACTTTGTTTTGTTCGACCTGTTTTCAATTGATATTTCTTTGTATACTCGTTCATTACTATGGGGCAGCTGGAGATCGAATTGGTAAATTGAAACAGATAGACAGCAAGGTTTATACAAACAGATAGACAGCAAGGTTTATACAAATCTCTGCTGTTGAAAACTAAATGTTAGTCTAAATGTGAGATTATGTCTAGATGCTTTTTATAGTAGAGATCAAGTTTATAAATTGCCTGGCTGGGCTGATGAGACAGTGGATTACGTAGTCAGATGGAACAGAGTAAATAGCTATTTTAATGTCATAGATTTAGCCGTGGAATCGACACCGGCTGGAAACTGGTTTTAACCAGTCAGCATTCAGGATTAGACCCACCCGTTGTATAATAGACAATAAACTACGGGACAATAGCAGACAAACTACAAGACAATACTAGACATTAAACAACGGGTGGGTCTAATCCTGAATGCTGATTGGTTAAAACCGCATTCCAGCTGGTGTGGGGAGGTAAATTGACCAGCGGAGGCTGGTGGGAGAAGCTATAGGAGGTCAGGCTCATTGTAATAGCAGGAATGGAATTGGCCAAGAGGACATCCTCAAGGTCCGAGGGCGGGACATGAGACTTACATGTCTCAGACAGGGTTACCTCATCATGAGAGGAGGTTGTGTTTCCAAATCACCTCCACTACACCTGACCAACCTGTTTTGTTCTGCAGGGCACGAGAGCATTATGAGGGAGGAAGAGGAGGTGTGTGAGTGTATGCCCTCCCGAGTGGTGAGGTGTGTGTCTGAGCTGATCAAGTATGCTGAGGACCCAGATCCACTGAAGACAAGGGAAGTCATCACCACACTGGGACAACTACTGAAGGGTGAGTGAGTGAGTGAGTGAGTGAGTGAGTGAGTGAGTGAGTGAGTGAGAGAGAGAGAGAGAGAGAGAGAGAGAGAGAGAGAGAGAGAGAGAGAGAGAGAGAGAGAGAGAGAGAGAGAGAGAGAGAGAGAGAGAGAGAGAGAGAGAGAGAGAGAGAGAGAGAGAGAGAGAGAGAGAGAGAGAGAGAGAGAGAGAGAGAGAGAGAGAGAGAGAGAGAGAGAGAGAGAGAGAGAGAGAGAGAAAGACCCCATTATCATGAACTGTGTGATAATGTTCATAATGACTCTAGGTCTTGTGAGCAGTAAGGGCGAGATGCTGTGGAACATGGACTCTGAGAGGTGGAAGAGAACCAGCCTGGTGGAGAGAAAGAAGTTCATAGAGACAGTCAGTCTGGAGCTCATCCTCACCTCAGACAGCTGGACAAAAGACTGGAAGGACAAACGCTGCATCTGCAACGGTAACAAAGGCATTATATTACTCCAACACCAGGTTAGCCCATTGAACTACAGCGGTTCCAAAAATATTTTTGGTCTGGCTGGCTGGGAGAACACTTTGAAGAACCTTTATGGGTTCCATGTACTGTCGAACCCCATTAGGTTCCATTTATAACCTTCTGTGGAAAAGGCTCTACATGGAACGAAAAAGGGTTCCACATGAAACCCAAACGGGTTATTAAAGGGTTCTCCTACAGAGACAACTGAAGAACCCTTTATAGGTAGGTAGCACTATGTAGTACTTTTATTCTTAGATGCATTAGACCCTGCACCTGCACAGGTAACACTAACTTCCACCCTGCCACTTCTATTACCTGACTGGCTTGATGACTCAAGACCATGTTAGTTCACTGAGCTGATGCCTTGGAGCTGAGATTTTTACAGACGGTTTGGGGACCTGGATGTAAAATGCAGTATGGTTATGTGGTAATATGGTCTAGGTGTAAGAGAGTATATGGTACTAGGTTGTTATAAACAGTAGACATCTGTATCTAGTAGAGCTCCAATAGGGGAGGCTGGTGGAGGGAGAAATCTGAGGACGGCTTATTGTAATGCTTGGGAATGGCATCATGAACGATATCAAACACATGTCAAACACGTGTTTGGTACGATTTCTCATTCCGTTCCATCCATTACAGTGAACCCATGTTCCGATTGCTCCCACCACCAGCCCCCTGTGGTTCAGCATCATGTCCAGCCACCCAGTCACTTATAGGATACGTGTTCCTGCTGTAGGGGATAGTGGTTACTGGCTAAGTGTGTGTGCACGCACGTATCAGACAATAACAACCATGCAGAGGGAAACAAATGGAAGATTGTCTTGCCAGGTGTTAGATTGGGGTTTGTGATTGGGCGTACAACAATGACATGCAACCTGAACGTCAGGAGTTCAAATCAGCGTCGGATCAATTTTGACAAAAGTCCTTTAAGTGTTTTTGTTTGCTAATTCTTGTTGATAATGCACATTTTTGACAGTACTTTCCATTGACAATTTACCCTTATCCAAGCCACTCCAAGTGAATGCCTAATCCTAACCCTAACCAGTCAAAGTTAACGCCTAATCCTAATCACTCAATGTTAATGCCTAATCCTAATCCTAAACACTCAAAGTTAACGCCTAATACTAATCACTCAATGTTAATGCCTAATCCTAATCCTAATCACTCCAAGTTAATGCCTAACCTTATCTAGTGATGTTAGGTTTGATACTGGAGCTCTGAGGCATGTGTCCAAGTCTCTAAGCAGCTAACTTTGAAGCAGTGTGTCGATGCGTGTATTACTTTATCAAAAGTATAACATCAATGACGTCCGAAGCTTCATTTTTATCACATGCTTTTTCAAACCGTGTGATACATGCCAGACCATGAGGCAATCTTTGTCTTAATCTCTGCAGATTCCAGGATGGACATGAAGTCAATGAGAACAACGGAAAAGTCAGACAAAGTGTCAATAACAAACTCCTGGTTTTCCGATGGTAATGTTTTTTTTCATTAAATCAAATCAAACTTTATTTGCCACATGCGCCGAATACAACAAGTGTAGACTTTACCGTGAAATGCTTACTTACAAGTACTTAACCAACAATGCAGTTCAAGAAAAAACGTACCTTTACCTTTCTATCCAGTATGTACTTACCTTTCTATTTACTTTCCATTCAGTATGATTACAACGGAAGGTGTGTGTGTATTCCAGTAAAGGAAGGATACAGAACAGACTGTATACTCTCTCCATCACTGAGATTATTTTTGACCAATTGATACGAATTATTTGAAATTGGTGCGTGTGTCTCCCCCAGGGTTGTGGATTGTACAGAACATTTTCCCTCTGGTCCAAAAATGGGAATGGGGAACCACGTCCAACTTCCTCTTCAAGATCCAAGGTACAGTAACATCAGACCTCTTCCTAACATGATAGCATAACTAGTATCAGTCATCAGGATCTTATGTTTCCCTCTAAAATAGCAGCTTTCTTGGTTGGTTCTCTCTTTCTCTCTCTACTCTCTCTTCTCACTCCCCCTATCTCTCTAACCCCCTCTCTCTCTGTACCCCCCATTTATCTCTCTCCCCCTCTCTGTACCCACCCTCTCACTCTACCCCGCCCTCTCACTCTCTCTCTCTACCCCCCTCTCTCTCTCCCCCCCCCTCTCTCTCTCTCCCCCCTCTCTATCTCCCCAGATACTAACGCCCTGAGCAGCATGGCATCCAAAGAGAAGATTCATCTGGTAGACGCTGGGTTAAAGATCAACTCTCCCTACCCCCCCATCCTGCGCACATCCAGGGAGGTTGACCTCATCATCTCCTTGGACTTCAGCGAGGGAGACCCCTTTGAGGCAAGCACACACACACACACACACAATGTTTATTCCTATTCAAGCCTTTCAGAAGAACATGACGTGCCTAGATAGTAGTGACCCTCAATTCAATTCAAGGGGCTTTATTGGCATGGGAAACACATGTTAACATTGCCAAAGCAAGTGAAGTAGTTATAATATACAAAAGTGAAATAAACAAAAATGAACAGTAAACATTCCACTCACAGAAATTCTTAAAGAATAAAGACATTGCAAATGTCATTATGTCTATATACAGTGTTGTAACAACGTGTAAATGGTTAAAGTACAAAAGGGAAAATAAATAAACATAAATATGGGTTGTATTTACAATGGTGTTTGTTCTTCACTGGTTGCCCTTTTCCTGTGGCAACAGGTCACAAATCTTGCTGCTGTGATGGCACACCGTGGTATTTCACCCAGTAGATATGAGTTTATCATAATCGGGTTTGTTTCAAATTATTTGTGAATCTGTGTAATCTGAGGGAAATATGTGTCTCTAATATGGTCATACGGCAGGAGGTAAGGAAGGTAAGGAAGGAGGTAAGGAAGTGCTGCTCAGTTTCCACCTCACATAGCCTGTCTTCTCTTGAGAGCCAGGTCTGCCTACAGCGGCCTTTCTCAATAGCAAGGCTATGCTAATTGAATCTGTACATAGTCAAAGCTTTCCTTAAGTTTGGGTCTGCCACTGTATACTCTCTGTTTAGGGCCAAATAGCATTCTAGTTTGCTCTGATTTTTTGTTAATTCTGTCCAATGTGTCAAGTAATTATATTTTTGTTTTCTCATGATTTGGTTAGGTCTAATTGTGTTTCTGTCCTCTCTCTCCCTTCTCTTGCTCTCTCTCTAGGGTGTAGGGGCTAGGGAGTAGTGACTAGGACGTAGGGCCTAGGGCACGTGTCAAACTCATTCCACGGAGGGCTGAGTGTCTGTGTGTTTTCGCTCCATCATTGTACTTGATTGATAAATGAAGGTACTAATTAGTAAGGAACTCCCCTCACCTGGTTGTGGAGGTCTTAATTGAAAGGAAAAAACTAAAACCTGCAGCCGCTCAGCCAGCCATGGAATGAGAGACACCCCTGAACTAGGGACCAGGTGCCGGGTAATAGTGACTAGGAAGTAGGTAATAGTGACTTGGAAATAGGGACTAGGGATTAGTGTCTAGGGAGTAGGGACTAGGGGCTGGTTTGGAGAAGGACATCGACATAACCATACTACTGATCCTGCTCTTCACAGACGGTGTTTCTTGCCAAACAGTATGCGCTTCAGCAGAAGCTTCCCTTTCCCCCAGTGAAGGAGAGTGTGAGGGTGGAGAAAGACCATCCGCAGGGCTGCTACGTTTTTGAGGGGCGACGCCCTGAAGAGCCCACCGTCATGCACATGCCCCTGTTCAACCTGCAGAACTGCAAAGGTCAGTGGTAGACACGGACTACTATGATGACTATCTGTGTCTGACTTTTATCCTTGTCTCTCTGACTATCTCTTTTTTTCCCTGTCTCTTTTTTTTTATCTCTGTGTGATGTCTCTTTCTTGTTTATCTGCACCAACTGTCTGCTTTTTATGATGGCATTAGTATTTAGTATTTTTATTTTACCTTAATTTAACTAGGCAAGTCAGTTAAGAACAAATTCTTATTTTCTATTTTTCTTACAACCTTCCGGTTACTAGTCCAACACTCTAACCACTAGGCTACCTGCCGTAATGCAAAAAATTGAAACGGTTTTAGAAACTAGAGATTGTTTTCTATCCAATAGTATTAATAATATGCATATAGTAAGAGCAATAATTGAATACGAGGCAGTTTAATTTGGAGAGGCAAAATGTCGAAGTTGAAACAGCACCCCCTGTATTCTCAAGAGGTTAAGGTGCATTACCACTACCGACTGGACTGGAGTGTAGACCTCAGTTCATCTTTCAATCACCCCTGTGGGTATATTCTCCGAAACACCAAGGAGGAGATGGGGAGGCGGGACTTGCAGCGCGCGAGCATTGTGGGTGCAATGATTGAATACTGCACGCGAGCGGTGTGGTCAGCATGTTAGTCTCTGTCTCAGTCTCTAAGTTGTTCTAAGTGTTGTAAGTATCTGTATTAATTCTCTGGGCTCTATTTTTACCACCCTAACGCCATGGTAAACGCGTATGAGAAAACGCGTGTCCACCGATCAATAGGACCAGACGCGTTCAGGAACAGCGCGCACGAGAGAGCACGTCAGCAACGACATTATCAGTACCGCTGATGTGCCGCACATCGAGATGGAATGCCTGTAAAAAAACAAACACCATCTCATTATCCTCTGATTAGGACACATCATCGACCTCAAAAAGGTGAGAGGGTTATGGTCGGTGTAGACCACAATAGGTACTACTCCCGACCCGACATACACCTCGAAGTGTTGTAGCGCCCAAATGAGTGCTAGCGTTTTTTTTTTCCACCATGGAGCTGTTCATCTGATAATGGTTACATTTCTTGGAGAATAAACTAACAGGCCTCTCAACACCGGACACATCTGCTTGCAGCAGGACTGCACCTGCCCCGACATGACTAGCATCCACCTGCAAGGTAAATGACAAATCCACACGAGGAGCAGCCAGCACCAGAGTTGAGGTAAGCAACCTCTTTGCACCCTCAAAAGCCTGTTGACAGAGAGGAGACAAGACGAAAACCGCCGTAGCTTTCAGAAAAGCGACTACGGTAGAGATGTTCCTACAAAAACTACGGTAATAACCAATCATTCCCAAGAAACGCATCAGTTCCTTTTTCGTAGTTGGTTGTGGAAGAGCATCAATAGCTACCACTTTAGCCCGAACAGGATGCACTTCACCCTGCCCATCCACCTTACCAAGGTACATAACGGTCGCCTGAGCAAACTCAAATATAGCTAGATTGATAGTGAGGCAACCCGCAGCCAGGCGGTCAAACAAGGCTTGAATACGAGACAGATGCTCCTCCCAAGTATCTGCATAAGCCACTACATCTCCAGATAAACAGCGAAACCCAACCAGACTGGAGACAACCCTATTCATAAGGCGCTGAGAAGTGGCAGGTGCATTACGCAGGCAGAAACTCATAACCGAAAAAGAGTACAGCCGGAGGGTGTAATAAAGCCAGAGATTTCATGTGCCCTACTCGTCAGTGGCACCTGCCAATAGCCCTTTAACAGGTCAAATTTGCTTACAAACTTAGCTGGTCTGACCTGATCAACACAGTCCTCCATCCGAGGAAGAGGAAATGAATCTGGCTTAGTGACACAGTTTACCTTACAGTAGTCCATAAAAAAGATGTTTGTCCCATCTGGTTTACTGACTAAGATACAGGGAGAAGCCCAGCTGGAGAAAGAAGGCTCTGCAATATCACTCTCCAGCATGTACCTGATCTCAGCATCCAGACAACGCCGTTTCTCTGAAGAAACCCTATGGAACCGCTGACGGATGGGGTCAGCATCCCCAATGTCAATATCATGTTCTATTAAGTTTGAACGACCGACCAACTCGTCTCACCGATCAGCAGGTAGATGAGAGAAGGCAATCCAAAACTTCCAGTGTCTCTGAATTTTTCAATCTACCCTGCAGTACACAATCGTCGGGACCAGGGACATCCTCTTATCCATGCACAGGCCTAGCCTGAACTCAGCGATGTACCGGCCAAAATAACAGGTTTACCATCCTCTGCGAACTCCCACTCTTTGGCCCCAGAGAAACGTGTGTAATAGGGTATTAGCAGATTTACATGGCACAGTTGGTGCGCTTTCTTCTGTTCCTGAGTGGCAACTAGATAGTTTTGCCCAGCGCATTGGCGCACAACCGTATATGGACCTAGAAACTTGGCTTGAAAAGGAGTGCCAACAATTGGCAGCAGAGCAAGAACCTGGACACCTGGACTAAAGTGATGAGGCTCAGCTCGCCGATCAAATATTCCTTTCACCCTATCCTGTGAAGATAATAGCTTCTCTTTAGCCATCTCACCAGCAGCGTACAGGCGTCACCTGAAATCACACACATAAGATAAGTGTCTGAGGTGGCTCGGGAGACTTTCAGTCATCCTGGAGCACTGCTAGAAGCCTACGCACACTATGTCCAAACACTAGGTAATTTGGACTGAAACCTGTGATCTCTTGTGAAACCTCCCTGGCGGCTAACAGTAACCAAGGCAACCCCTCCTCCCAATCATTATCCATCTCAGTACAATAAGCTCTCAACAAAGACTTAAGTGTTTGATGGAAACATTCCAGCGCTCCTTGACTCTGCGTGTGACAGGCGCTAGACAAACTGTGTTTAATATGGAGCTGTTGGAGAACCTGACCAAACAGATTAGAGGTGAAATTAGATCCTTGATCACTCTGAATGACCTTGGGGATTCCAAACAGTGAGAGAAACTGAGTCAAAGCTTTTAGCAGACTTAGTTGTGATAGACCGGAGAGGATAGGCAGCAGGAAACCTAGTGGTCTGACATCACAGTGAACAGGTAACTACTACCATTCTTCGAGCGAGGCAGAGGGCCAACATAGTCAATAATCAGATACTCAAAAGTTTTCCTGACTACGGGAATAGTAAACAGTGGTACTGGCTTAATAGCTTGATTAGGTTTACCCGTTAATTGACAGGTGTGAAAGGTTTTGATGAACGCAGAAACATCCCTCTTCAACCTAGGCCAAAATAAATGGCTCAGTATGCGATAGTAGGTTTGCCTCACGCTCAGATGTCCAGCAACATTGTTGTGGGAAGTTTTCAACACCAACTCACAAAACTGAACTGGTACAACAACCTGACTAATAGCCTCCCCCACAAAACAACTACTATGAGGCACCACCTTTCTCATCAGGACATCATCCTGGAGAAAACAGCCATGGGCGACATCTCCCGATGGTTCCACAGGCACAATTTGGTCACGCAACTCTTCTAATGTGGGGTCAGCCCGTTGATCCTTGATTAGATTGGAGTGGGGCACAGATAATGGGATCATAGGGAAAGTAGTGACAGATTTATTTGTAACATTATCATCAGCCTGCGCAGTGACCAGGTCGCCACGGCTCATGGAACGAGTCACCGCCCATGCAGAGAACACCTCTGGGAAACACTGCGCTCTCATCGGGAATCCCTACAAACGATGGCTTAGCAGAAACCACCAGAGATGAAGACACGACAGGCCATACACGCTCACCAGCAAAGTTGTTCCCAAGGATAACGTTGATACCCTCAATAGCCAACGAAGGACGCACCCCTACCACAACCTTGCCTTTCACCAGTTCAGAATCCAACATCAGTTTATGCAATGGAACTGACAGTGTTCAACTCGATTCCCCTAGTTAAAATACTATTCCCTGAATCAGTCTCAGCAGAGAAGAGTAACACAGACTAACAAATGACTCAGAGGCACCTGTGTCCCTCAGGATCGTCACTGGCACTGGGTCGTTACTTCCTAACAGAGAAACAAAACCCTCGTAATGAAAGTTAAATAATCTGGGTCAAGTGGAGCTTTCACATGCCCCTGGACGTGAGATGGACTGAAAAGAGTGAATTGATGGACAGGTACTGCTAATTCCTTAGGCTAAGGTTTAATGTTAGCATGCCTACTGCATTTACCCTTAGCCCTGAGAACAGGACATTCATTTTTCCAATGACCTGAACCCTGACAGTAGTGACACTTGACTAAAGTCAGCTTTACCACGGGAGCCAGGGTCAACCCTAGACGAATGAAACTGTGCCCGTATACCAAAGTGTCTGAGTGGGCGAGAACCAAATCTCTCCGAACGCCCTCACTCACTCCAAATAGGGGCTCTGCAAAGCCACTTTGAGTCAAAACATACTCACCTGCCAAACCCGCAGCTTCAGAGACAATCTTCACTTTCGTTTGTTAAAAACTTCTCTGGGATAGGCGGGACGCTAGCGTCCCACTTGGCCAATACCCAGGGAAAATGTAGAGCGCCAAATTCAAAAAAATGATATAAAAATCAAACTTTCATTAAATCACACATATAAGATACCAAATTAAAGCTACACTCGTTGTGAATCCAGCCAACATGTCAGATTTCAAAACGGCTTTTCGGCGAAAGCATAAGATGCTATTATCTGATGATAGCACAACAGTAAACAAAGAGAGTAGCATATTTCAACACTGCAGACACGACACAAAACGCAGAAATAAAATATATATCATGCCTTACCTTTTGTTGGCACTCCAATATGTCCCATAAACATCACAAATGGTCCTTTTGTTCGATTAATTCCGTCCATATATATCCAAATTGTCAATTTTTTTGGCGCGTTTGATCCAGAAAAAACAGCTTCCAATTTGCGCAACGTCACTACAAAATATCTCAAAAATTACCTCTAAACTTTGCCAAAACATTTCAAACTACTTTTGTAATACAACTTAAGGTATTTGTAAACGTTAATAATCGATCAAATTGAAGACGGGTCTATCTGTTTTCAATACAGGAGATCAACAAACTAACGCTACGTTTCTAGTCTTGCGCAACTCTCAAACAGTACACATAACGTTACATTGATTCCAGATGGTAGTACTTCTTCATTGCACAAAGGAATAACCTCAAACAATTTCCAAAGATTGGTGACATCCAGTGGAAGCGGTAGGAACTGAAAACAGGGTGATTAGAAATCTAGTATCCCAATATAACTCATTGAACAGACGGTGACCTAAAAATAAATAAAAAATGAATGGTTAGTCCTCTGGGTTTTGCCTGCTACATAAGTTCTGTTATACTTACAGAAATGATTCAAACAGTTTAAGAAACGTCAGAGTGTTTTCTATCCAAATCTACTAATAATATTCATATCTTATATTCTGGGGATGAGTAGAAGGAAGTTGAAATTGGGCACGCTATTTATCCAAAAGTGAAAATGCTGCCCCCTATCCTAGAGAAGTTTTAATGCACGCGGCTACACGATCAGGGATTGTGTCCTTAAATTGCCCTAGCATAATCAGATCACACAGCCCCTGGAAAGTTGTAACCGCAGAGACGGAACACCAGCAATTAAACTGTGAAGATAACTCTCACGCAAACTCAACATGAGTCTGTTTATCAGCCTTTTTTTTAATTCTAAATTTTTGGCGGTAAGCCTCAGGAATCAATTCGTTTTAACCTGACACTGTCGACTACACCAAGAGCTGAATATGCTTCCTGCGCTTTACCAGTCAACACACACTGTAACATTAAAGTGTGATCAGAATCAGGCCAGCGCCTAGTGTCAACAACACGCTCAAACAACAACAAAAAAACATCTCAGGGTCCTTCTCATGATATTCTGGCAACAGCCGTACGTTTTCAACAGTATCAAATGTGTCCGGGGCACGACCGAGAGAGGAACAACCCCTAGGTAAATCAGGGTCACTTTCCCAAAGCAAACTCTCCCCCGGAAGCTTTCATTCCCTAACTAATTCTCGCCTCTCTTGTTGCAGCTTGATTTTAGCACGCACCAAATCCTGTTTAATTCCAATTCCTTGTCATACTTAACACGATCATGCTCCAGTTTAGCTTGTTCATGCTCTAGCTGTAACAGAAGCAGTTCTTTCTGCTGTTCAAAAGGAAGACTACTAAGGCTAACAGACGGAGAGGCCATTGTAACAAAACAGGGAGACTGCTGGGGAGGTGGTGAGTCCTTGTCAGAGGCTGCCACAGTGGTAATGTTGAGTATACCACTTTCCATCAGATTGGCCTTCAATATCAATTTCAACCTGGTAGTGATTAGTGATCTTCATCAGCTGTTCTTTAGTACATAATTCTAACAGTTCCTCTGATGGAATGTGAATGAACTCGTCTACATTAGATGCCATAGTCACAAGTAACTACTAAAAATAATCTTGCTCTTCCCCTCTGCTGAGCACACCAGACCACAACAAGAGAAATGCAAATCACACTGGACACCACAGGAGAGAGATGAGATGCACAAGGAGCTTCCCCAAATCCTACAATAACTCAACCTTAGTCTTCATGTGGATTTGCGGTGTGTATTTAAGCACTGTAGCCCGCTGGCATGGGGAAAGAAACTGCACAGATGTGCCCCCGAGACAGCTGCTCCGTCCACAGACACCACACAAAAATAACAAACAAAATAACCGTGCCCAACGTATTTCAAAGTGGAACATGTCACTAAGCCTAACAAGGGAAAAGAAAGGCTATAGCTCCGGGTAGCAAGTGGCACTACCCTACCCAAATCTCTCATTGGAGGTACACAGCAGATTGAACTCTGCTCCTCGAACCATTATCCCAACAGTGAGAGGAGCAAGAATTCCTAGCCTGTGCAGGGGCCTGGAAACTAATCAATGTTACTCTCTCCAACGCAGCACATAACCAATTATCCACCTCAGCGGCAAGTTTAACAAACAAAGGCAACCAACACTGGGCTTACCAAACAGCGCAACTCAAAACAGCTGTACCAAAAGCTGAAAACAAAGCAACTACAGAGTTTATCAAACAAGCAGCTACAGAGTTTATCAAACACTAACTCCACATTTTCTCCCAAACAAAATACACTTACCAGTTAGCTTAACGAGACTAGAATTAGGCCTACTGGCATACTTTTCCATACAACGCACCATTTGATGACGTCACAGGACGACCAAAATCACTGATACTTCTCTAAGGCACTATACCAAACACTTATAAGACTATGCAGTGAATACCAAACAAAGCGCATCCCAATTAGCATTAATCCCTTATAATGCAACAAAATATTATGTGCAAAAATGTCTAGGAACCAACCATATAATCCCAGATGAGCCACCACTTGTCACGAACCGGCTCGTAGCCTGTAACAAAAAGGGAAACAACGCAGAGATCATGGAATAACAAAAATATATTTATTAACTGAGGTAAACTATATACAGTTAACAATGGGGTGTGGTCTTATGTAGGGGAGTGGTCGCGTACATAGATGGTGATAATGAGGGCTGTTGAAAGGTGCCAAAACAAACAACCCACAAAATGCCACAACCAAAAATAACAGTGTGTCTGCGTGGAGTGAGTCTCCTCAATGAACGGGTGAAAGGTGAATTTATCCTCGGGACACACCCAAGCCCAGGTGTGTCCCATTTCCCTGACAACCCTCCCGGCTCCACCCACCGACATCCTATTAAGGAAAACAAGAGCAAAGAAAAAGAATTTGGCAGACAGAGTGGGAGGTTGTCACACTCGGACCCGCGGTCCGTATAGAACCTGTTATGGGTCTGGATCCGGACCGCATTTGAGTATGGCTGCTATAGTGCTACCGCCAATGCTTAGATTTACCATGGCACTAGGTTTGTTAAAAATAGAGCCAAGAGACTTAGAACACAGATACTTACAAAACTTGTTTTACTCAGTCGGGCTTTGATCCCAGGTATCATAAACACACATAAGACATGGACAAATGTGTAGAAATTAGATTTAAAACTTCAAAATGTTCTCTCTGCCAACAACAGGTGGGGAAACAGTTTGGGGTCGATTGGGTTGCGAGGTGGGGGTTTATTACTGCGCAGATAATTGACGATAACCATCCAGTTATCACCTACAGCAAGGTCAAACAAGTCAATGTTTTTGACAGTTTACTAAACTACTTATTTAGAACCATAGAGTTACAGCAACTCATCACAAAGACAACAGGAGCAGGGTCTATTTTTCTCCACTTCCTGTCTGACTGACGTGCCCAAAGTAAACTGCCGGTTACTCAGGCCCAGAAGCGAGAATATGCATATAATTGGTACCATTGGATAGCAAACACCTTGAAGTTTGTAGAAATGTTAAAATATTGTATGAGACTATAACACAATTGATATGGTAGGAGAAAATCCAAAGAAAAACCAACTGGAATTATTTCTTTTTTGAGAGCCCATGCTCTTCCAATGGAACGTATTGGGTCATATCCAAATCCAGCTCCCAGATTGCAATTCCTATGGCTTCCACTAGATGTCAACAGTCTTTGTTCTAGGTTTCAGGCTTGTTTCTTCCCAAACGAGGAAGAATTCTGAGTTTTAGTGAGTTGGAAATCAGTCTGTGCGCACGCAACGAAGAGGGCACGGACCTGCTAATTTTGCTTTCCTATTGAACATACTTCTTTCCGTATTAAATATTATAGTTTAATTACATTTTAGGGTACCTGAAGATTATATAGAAACATATTTTGACTTTTTGGATTCCTTTCTCTGCACGTTGAACGAGTGGATTACTCAAATCGATGGCGCCAACTAAACTGACTTTGGGATATTGTCACGAGAATTATGTTCTCAATGTTCATAAACCCAATTCAATGAACTACTCAGCCTGAAACCCAGAATTTGTAAGAAACTGGTTGAAATGAATCAGATGGAGGCCCAGCTACGATAGTCAGAAAGTTTATTTACGAGAGCGCACTCCTCTGTTGAACAAGACAATTCATTTTACACTGGCTTCTCACGCACACACATTCACACAAACATACGCACACACATTCACACTAACATTAGCACACAATGTCCTGCTACCCAGCTGACAAAGATTAGGGGACCCTGTGAGACTTACTCCCCATCCTCCCTCAAGATAGGGAGACCCTGGGAAGTACTCTCAGTGGCCCCCAGCCAAGGTCGGCACCGAATCTTGCTCAGACAGTCTGTTATTCCGATACTATTATAGACATATTGTACAGACTATGGTTATACATAATTCTAATCAATTTCATACGATTATACGGCTTCAGGGTGGAATATTCTAGTCATTCATATAAATTCCATCAACAGATATAAATAAGTAATTTATCTAACAAAACGACCATGCATGTTGTAGCTGGGACCCTTTGGATTGCAAATCAGAGGAAGATTTTCAAAATAAGTTAATATTTAATCGCTATTTGTGATTTTATGAAGCCTTTGCTTGTTGAAAAATATTTTGATGTGGGGCGCCATCCTCAAACAATATCATGGCATGCTTTCGCTGTAAAGCCTATTGTAAATCGGACAATGCAGTTAGATGAACAAGACTTTAAGCTTTTAACCGATATAAGACACTTGTATGTACCAAAATGTTTAATATCCATAATTTTTATGATTATTTATTTGAATTGCCGCCCTCCAATTTCACTGGAAGTCGTCGACAGGTCTCCCGCTGGAGAGACGCCTAGCCCTAAGAAGTTTTAAAGCACCATTTCAACTTAAACATTTAAAGATCATCAAGGCTATATATGCTTAGTTTAATACACTGTAAACAAACTTAAAAATACCCCAAAAATAATTGTCCCTTTTTTTTTTTATCACCCTACTTGTAGACTAGTTCAACGCCAATGCCATCCTCCTCTTTCATTTTGGGAAAACGTATGTGACGACCATGGGTTTATAATCAGGGAAATCGACTCTGCCGCTTGAGCATGTTTTTGCGGCACAGTCAATAGCGCACCGGACCTCGGGCTAGGAGGTCGAGGGTTCGATACCTGCTACCTGCTGTTGCATTACAGGTATATGGATCTGACATACAGTACACTTTTATTTTTTGTTGTCATAGGCTAGGAAGTATTTTAGCTAAGTAGCCTAACTTCATCACATGGGCAACAATGAACCAGCTAAGTTTGCTAGCTAGTTAACGTGAGCTACATATAGGCTACTACATGGGCTACACATTCTGAGACAGTGGGGCAGTGTTTCCCCTGCTCGGATGATTTCTCCAGTGAGACTCAGCCACTTGCAAATATACTTAAACATCATAAAAACACAGAGAGAGATGAAACATAAATTATTTTATTATTAAATGTTTTATTGGTCAAATAGTTGCATCCATGACTACACGCCACTGCTAGGAAATTGTATGACCGGACCTTCTCAAATAGTACTTGAGTACCCCTGCGTTTTAGGTTCGGGGTTGTTTTAGAAATATTTGAGCTATTTTCACAACTAAAAAGTATCAGCGCACTGCTGGTGCAAAAGGACTGGGTTTTCAGAACGTGCTCCACGGCAAAATGTGGTTGCTTCAAATGGTGTATTTAAGGTATTTTATGTCTTGCCCTGAAGTCAACTCCAATTCCAATAAATGGCTTATATAAACAAAATATAAAATATAAACAAAATATAAAATATAACCTATCTTTGTTTAACTTTACGCCCGTCCCCTCGCCCAGACCCGGGCGCGAACCAGGGACCTTCTGCACACATCAACAACTGACACCCACGAAGCGTCGTTAACCATCGCTCCACAAAAGCCGCGGCCCTTGCAGAGCAAGGGGAACCACTACTTCAAGGTCTCAAAGCGAGTGACGTAACCAATTGAAACGCTATTAGCGCGCACCACCGCTAACTAGCTAGCCATTTCACATCCGTTACATTTGCTAAATAAATTAACTTGAACCCATTTGCAGTCCACATTGTTCAAAGTAATTACATGGTTGGCTTCAAAAGCATTCACACTGATATTGGGGCTAGGCTTACTGTAAATTACATTATGGCTGAGCATGGATATGCCAAACATTGTCAATAAGCTAAATTAATTATTGATAAGGCCTAAAAAGAGAACGAATAATTATTATGTTAAATAGGCTATGTCACACTTACAGGTACCATCATTTCTCCCAGTGGACACATAATATTAAAACAACGCAGACTATGGAGAGTTTTACGCACATCCAAACTTTTCACAGTAGCAGGACAAATATCCAATATAAAGGGAGAATGTCCACTCACCATTATACTGCTCAAAATAGGACTACTGTATGTTTTATGAACATAATCGGAACCATTTTACAGATCAGATTGCATTCACACGTCTCCAGAAATTCTATTGCATGTGCGG